>NC_060270.1:131038373-131338373 GCF_021613505.1 Equus quagga | reverse complement strand
GATAGACTCTAATCTTATGCCATTTTAAAGATTTTATTTTTTATTTTTCCTTTTTCTCCCCAAAGCCCCCTGGTACACAGTTGTGTATTTTTAGTTGTGGGTCCTTCTAGTTGTGGCATGTGGGATGCTGCTTAGCATGGCTTGATGAGCAGTGCCATGTCCATGCCCAGGATCCAAACCTGTGAAACCCTGGGCTATGGCAGCGGAGTGTTCAAACTTAACCACTTGGCCATGGGGTCAGCCCCCATTTCTTTTTTTTAAAGATTTTATTATCTTATGCCATTTTAAAATTCTTTTCAAGTATTTTCTCTCAGTCTATGGTGTCTCTTTTCATTTCTAATGAAATCTTTTGATGAACAAACATTTAAATTTTGAATATATTCAAATTTAATAATCAATATTCATTATTTATTCTTTTTTTGTGTCTTTTTAAAAATTCCTTGAGATCATAAAATTATTCACCTATACTTTCTTCTAATCATTTAAAATTTTTGCTTTTTATCTTTTATCCCTTAATCTACCTGAAATTTTGCAGACATTCATTTTTATTTTTTTATTTTGTTTCCTTTCATTTTAGCTTATTTTTTTCCATGTAGATAATCTATCATTTATTGAATGATCTATTCTTTTATGAGTAATCTGCAATGCCACCTCTGAAATTCATAAAATTTTCATATATTACTAAGCCTATTTCTGGGTTCTATTGATCTATTTGTCTACTGCCATGACACATTATCTTAACTGTTACAGCTTCATAAAAGGACTTGATTTTTTTTTATAGGACAAGAACCTACCATTCTCCCTGCTACTATCACCACCTGTTTTTACTCCTTCAAAATTTACTTGGCTCTTCTTGACCTTTTTTCATATAAAAATTTCAAATTAGTTTAGTAATTTCGATGAAAAACCATCTTGGAATTTTGATTGAGTTTACATGATAACTCTGGGTTAATTTGGAGTGTTGGCATCCTTTGATATCAGATCTTATTCTTCATGGATATGGTATATATCTCTATTTATTTAGGTTTTTTTAATTGTCTTTTTTTTTTGAGAAACATTAGCAGTGAGATAATATCTGCTGCCAATCCTCCTCTTTTTGCTGAGGAAGACTGGCCCTGAGCTAACATCTTCCTCTACTTTATGTATGGGATGCCTGCCACAGCATGGCTTGATAAGCAGTGCAAAGGTCCGCACCTGGGATCCGAACTGGTGAACCCTGGGCTGCTGAATCAAAATGTGCAAAATTAACAATTGTGCCACCAGGCTGGCCCCTTAGTTGTCTTTTAATATATTTTAATAATTTTCTCCATGAAGACCACGCACTTAAAAAAAAAAAACTTGGGGGGGGGGCAGCCCTGGTGGCTTAGTGGTTAAGTTCAGCATGCTCAGCTTTGGCAGCCTGGGTTTGGTTCCCAGGTGTGGACCTACACTGCTCTGTTAGCAGCCATGCTGTACTGGCAGCCCATATACTAAAAGATGGAGGAAGATTGGCATAGATGTTAGCTCAGGGTGAATCTTCCTCAGCAAAAAAAAAGTTATATATATATATATATACATATATATATATATGTATGTATATACTTTTTCTAGGTACTCTATTACTTTTTTGTTGCTATTGTGAATGTTTTTTTTTAAAATTACATTTTCTGTTTGTTGCTGGTAATAGGAATATAATTGACTTTTGTATATTTATCTTATATCTGACAAACTTGCTTAACTCATTAATTTTAATAATTTGCAGATTTTTCTAACATTTCCTGTAGAAGCCATCATTACCTTCAAATAATGACAATTTTGTTTTTCGTTTTTAATCATTATACTTTTAAATTATTTTACTTTTTTTTTTTTACCAGGTGTACTAGTACAACTCCTGCACAATAATACTAAATAATCAATGACAGTGGGCCCCCTAGTCTTTTCTTCTCCCTGATTTTAAGTGAAATATCTTTAAAGTTTATCATTCACTATGAGTTTTTCTTTGTGTAATTGGGAGATGTCTTTCTTCAGGTTGACGAAATGTCCTTCTCTTCATAGTTTACTGAGACATTTATTTATTTACTTTGTGTGAATGGGTGTTTAATTCTACAGAAAGCTTTGTCTACATCTATTGAGGTTGTAACCATTGAAGAGAGAGAGCAGGACTAATGGGATGTGAACAGAAGACAGCTTTCGTCTCATCTCTCCCCACTCACTTCATATATGTTTTTTTTTTTTTTTTGGCTGGGTACAGTGTACTTTATTGATGGTACATGACAAGGTAGGGCTCCCCAAGCCCCTCCCCTTCTTCAGGGGGTCTGAGATGGAAACTGTGGAGGTCAGGAGACTCTCAATATGTTAGGGGGTCAAGTTGGGGCAAGCATTCCCAGCAGCTGAGGGCCTTTCTCCTTCTCTTGCTGGGTGATTGGTGGTCCAGGGGGCTCTTACTCCTTGGAGGCCATGTGGGCCATAAGGTCCACCACCCTATTGCTGTAGCCAAATTCATTGTCATACCAGGAAATGAGCTTGACAAAGTGGTCGTTGAGGGCAATGCCAGCCCCAGCATCGAAAGTGGAAGAGTGGGTGTCACTGTTAAAATCGCAGGAGACAACCTGGTCCTCAGTGTAGCCCAGGATGCCCTTGAGGGGGCCCTCCGATGCCTGCTTCACCACCTTCTTGATCTCATCGTATTTGGCAGCTTTCTCCAGGCAGCAGGTCAGATCCACGACTGACACGTTAGGGGTGGGGACACGGAAGGCCATGCCAGTGAGCTTCCCATTCAGCTCAGGGATGACCTTGCCCACAGCCTTGGCAGCACCAGTAGAAGCAGGGATGATGTTCTGGGCAGCCCCTCGGCCATCGTTCCACAGCTTCCCAGAGGGGCCATCCACGGTCTTCTGGGTGGCAGTGATGGCATGCACTGTGGTCATGAGTCCCTCCACGATGCCAAAGTGGTCATGGATGACCTTGGCCAGGGGGGCCAAGCAATTGGTGGTGCAGGAGGCATTGCTGACAATCTTCAGGGAATTGTCATACTTCTCGTGGTTCACGCCCATCACTAACATTGGGGCATCAGCAGAAGGAGCAGAGATGATGACCCTTTTGGCTCCACCATTCAAGTGAGCCCCAGCCTTCTCCAAGGTAGTGAAGACACCAGTGGACTCCACAACATATTCAGCACCAGCATCGCCCCATTTGATGTTGGTGGGATCTCGCTCCTGGAAGATGGTGATGGCCTTTCCGTTGATGACAAGCTTCCCGTGCTCGGCCTTGACTGTGCCATGGAACTTGCCATGGGTGGAATCATACTGAAACATGTAGACAATGTAGTTGAGTCAAGGAAGGGGTCATTGATGGCGACAATATCCACTTTGCCAGAGTTAAAAGCAGCCCTGGTGACCAGGCGCCCAATACGGCCAAATCCGCTTACTCCGACCTTCACCATCGCGTCGCGGGCACGCGGCTAGCAGTGCTGAAGGGAAGCGGCTGTCTGTCGAACGAGGAGGAGCAGAGAGCCTCACTTCATATATGTTTTGTGCCCTAGTTCTTTTCCTGACCTTGGATCAAATGTAATGTAGATCATGTGGTGTTTCCTGCCACTGCTAGTCTTCAATCTCTTCTAAGCCCAGAAATAGTCTTATTTCAGTAGCTAAATTGTCCATGCGGCAGATATCTGAAATCTGAGCTTTCCCAGCCCAGATCCTTTTCCCATGTCCCAGCTTGATTTTGTCCTAGGCCTGGAAGCTTGAAGTGGGACAAGGATCATGGTCAGCTTCTTTCCTCAGAACTTTGCCTCCTCCTCTGCCCACTAGCTATGGTAGACTTCCAGAGTCAGGCCTAGGGGGAGGGGAGGGGGGAAACAGAACAGGTCGAAGTGGCTGGTATTCTCCTGCTTCAGTGGTAGAAACTTAGGGACTTGGCAGACATTCAAAGCTGCTGTTTTTCTTTCTGGAAAGCATTTCTGAGCTATCCAGAGGCTTTTTTCCTGGGAACCTTCAACCCCAGTTCCTTTGTGAAAGGTTGTATCAACTTCAGTTTCACATTTAAGACTCTGCCTTTCAGTTTCTATGTTTTCAGGAGTTCTTTTGTCTGCTTGTTTCCTTCTCCAGGAAGTTCCACCCACCTCTCATTCAGGCTAACCTCTCTATTCGCTGCTGCCTTGGGTCCATAGCTACAACCTCTTACCTTTATGTTTTTCAGGCATGTTTAAAAAACTGATCCTCTGTAAGTTCCAAACCCCAGGTGCATGTATATCAAGCAGTTTCCTTGTATTTCATCTCTGTTGGCTTGAAGCACCCTCTCCCTGCTTTCCTTGGCAGTTGTCAGGAAGAAGTGCACAGCAGTCCAACGACTGTTTGCAAAGGAATATTCTCTACCAATTTGTTCAACCAGTTGATCAAGACTTTCACTTCCCTGTGTACATCCTCATATTATGTGATGGGCCAAGCGTCACTGAACTAGTTTTCTACCATTTCTTCTGAACGTTCTGCAGTTGGACCAGACTCTTGCTTTAGAATGTGCAGTTATGCAGGACTTGCTATTTATTCCTGTCCTTTGTGGTTTCAGCAAAACAGAAAAGTGCTCCATTTTAACATACTCTTATGAGATGGTCCACTAATTTTTCTTCAATCTGTTAAGGTAGTGAAATGCATTAATAAATTTTCTAGTGTCAAACCATTCTTGCATTTCACCTATGTTTATAGGTGATTATTCACAAAATATTATAATCTTTACCTAACTGAACAAAGTCAGCCTAATTGTCACTCCTTTGCAGAGAATCTGTCTCTTCTCTCTGGTTGCTTTAAAATCTTCTTTTTGTCTTTGAAGTTGTGTATTTTCACTATGATTTGTCCAAGTTTGATTTTCCTTTATTCATCCTGTTTGAGAAATATCATGTTTCCTGAATTTGAGGATTTATGTTTTTCATCGATTCAGGGAAATTTTCAGCCATCGTTTATTTCAAATTTGCTTCTTTCCCATCTATTCATTATCTTTTGGAACTCCAATTAAAATATATTCACCCTCAATCTATCCTCCATGTTTCTTTTTTTTTTTTTTTTAAAGATTTTATTTTTTCCTTTTTCTCCCCAAAGCCCCCCGGTACACAGCTGTATATTCTTCGTTGTGGGTCCTTCTAGTTGTGGCATGTGAGACGCTGCCTCAGCATGGTCTGATGAGCAGTGCCATGTCCGCGCCCAGGATTCGAACCAACGAAACACTGGGCCGCCTGCAGCGGAGCATGCGAACTTGACCACTCGGCCACGGGGCCAGCCCCTATCCTCCATGTTTCTTAATCTTCCTTTTATTTCTTTTTCTTCCTAGGTCTTCCAGAATAATTTATTTACATCTATTTTCTTACTTATGAGTAATCTTTTCAGATGTCTTTAACCTGCTATTTCTACATATTCATGGTATTTTTATTTCAATTTTTGTATTATTTATTTTAGTTTAAAATCTGTCTGCTTGTTTCAGACAGGATATTTTCTGAGTTTTGGGATTCAATCTTTCATTCTTTCAAAAATTTAAAACACATTTACGTGTTATTCTAGGTCTTATAATTCCAGTATCTGAAGTCATTGTGCTAAATTTATTATCTGATGGCCTTTGTTCATAGTGGCTTGTTTCCTCATATGCTGTAATTGTATAATTTTGACTTGGGGGCACATATTTGGGGTGTTTTATCAATACTTAACTTGTTAGTCCTATTTTGATTATATACCTATGGAGTGCTAGCAGCTAGGGACAACTTTAAGTTAATTTCTCAGCTAGGAGTTTTCTGAACAATGCTGGTAACATAAATTTGGACCCCAAGCCCTTATGAGGACAGTCCTATGGTTGAGACTTTTCAGAGTGGCCATTTCCTTTTTGCATATCCAGAGCCCAGTCCATTTTTATTTAGTTTGATTGGGTTAGACTTCATTGTGGTAATGAATCCTGAAATTTCATTGACTTAGTACAACAAATGTTTATTTATTGCTCACGCCAAGTCCAATGTGCCTCGGGTTGGGGGTTCTTCTTCACTTGATGACTTAGGGATCCAGGTTCCTTCTGTCTTGCAACAACACCATCTCAATACATGGCTTCTAAAGGTAAGTGTCAGGGGAGATATTTGGACTATCATATTGCTTAGATAGATATCATGTAGCCTTCTTCAACTAGAGTGATTCTTTATTTGTGATCAGTTAATGGAGTTGGAAAATCAAGAAAACCATTAACCTTTTTATACACACATGGTACAAGAACTGTCATTAGTGAAAGAGATTTATTATAAACTACTATTAAATATATATGTAATATTTGGAGCTCAAAATATACATATATATACATTTTATACATATATACATATATATGCATTTTATACATATATATACACATATATGTAACATATATGCGTGTATATATACAGAAATATATATTTATTTTTGTGTATATATTATATAGACATATATACATATACATACAGTAATATGCAAAAGACCCAAGAATGTTGAAAATCAACTGTGGGAGCATGAAAATGCTCTAAGAGTAGAATTGGTGTAGAAGCAGAATGCTTCATTTCCTTCACTGATTATTGATTTTCAAATAACATTTTAATTAAAGCACCAGATTGAAGTTCTACGATTGGTTGTAGGGTTGGTTCTTCACACAGGTAGCCAAATTATGTCAAAAGACCATGAATGTCTATCCTATAACCCTGTCTCTATTAGTTTGTCTCTGTATCCAATCTATTGCTGAACTCTGCTGCTATTCCTTTATAATGACTATCAGCTCTGCCTCATTATTTCTTTTTCCTACTGTCATACAACGTTAACTGAGACTACACTCCTCTCTGGCTTGGGCAGTGACAATCTCCTCCAGGAATCCATAGCTTTCCAATTCTCCTTTCCACTGCCTCCAAACTATCTTCTCAGTCCATTGCTTTGATCTTCACAGTTCCCATGTTTAAATCCAGCACACCCTAAATTCTGTCATTTCCTCATCTAGATTTTGTTTGTCCTTCAGTATAAAATACATGTTTTCTCAATAAGATTGAAATAAGAATTAGGTGCAAGTAATTTGAGTTTTAAATTCTCAGCTAAAGTAACTACATTCCTCTCCCAGCTGGGTGCCTGAGGGTCACTATAAATATTCAATAAGAAAATGATTACCCTTCGACCTTGTTCTCAACACAGACACACATGAAAATGAGTTAATCTTGTTAATTTGCTGTTTTGTTGTTTAACCTGTGGGGTTACTCAAGGATCACAAGGATTTATGAGCTTGCTTTGCAGAAGGAAAAGAATGCCTTTAAGGAAGTTATGATCACCAGAGAACCAGCCCCCAACTGCCATTGACACCAGAAGTCTGATTTCCCAAGGGCTTATCTGGAGTGAAAGAAACATGAATTTTCCCTTTGTTTCTCTGAAACTCCTCCTCCCAAGCCCCTTAGCTCTATAAAGTTCCCCTGCTTTCTTCTTTCATTAAGGCAGATTTGAGGGAACCTATCCTCCCACTTTCTCATTTTGGCCAGTTTGAATAAAGCTTTCTCCATCTCCAAGTACTGGTGTCTCAGTGATTGGCATATTGTACATTGGGCACCTGAACTTGAGATTAAGAGGTTTGGTGTCACTTGCCATTTAAAAAAAGTAATTCTAAAGGGGAATAGGATCCTGAATCCCTTAGTCAAAGCTTGACTGCAGTGAGTTTAACTTAAAGGATCTGTGGAATCTCTCTGTGCTTTCAATAAATAAATGATTTAATTAGACTAAAAATAGGCCCAGCATGGTTTAATAGAACAGTAGTGAAGGGACTACTTCAACAAGTTCTAGCTTGTTGGAAAATTGCCATTCTTAATTCCATAGATGTTTTAGAAGAATTAGTTTTTCAATAAATAGTTAAAAAGGGAAAAAATGATTTGGCAAGTTAGATACAGCATTTGGTAGATGTTAAAGCCAATAAAAATGTTAGTAAGTTAAATTCAAAATGACCTCTGCCCTTTCATTGCAATATTCTTCAAAAGATCAATTGACATACTTTGCCATAATTTCTGACCATACTCTCGCTCCTTATCTTCTGGAAACTTTGTTTTTCTTTCCAATTACTCTGATGATGTCTCTCTGTTGTTACCAATGAACTAATCATCACATTTAACTTTTTGCCTTCAGTTCATGTCTCTCTTGACTTCTCTGAAACATGGCACTATTGAACATGCTAGCCTTTCTTTGTTCTACTATCTCAGCTCTACATTTACCTGGCTGATCACACACATACACACACACATTCAAAAAGGTGAATATATATTAGACTTTCTTACTCTTCTCATCCTTTAAATGTGAACATTAATCAAGATTTAGTTCTCAGCCTACTCATCTTCCTTTTATATATTCTTCTTAAGAGGGTTTCTTCATCCTCACAGCTTCAAGTAACCTCCATTCCTCTGCCCTTAATTTCAGAGTATCTTGTGCTGTGTTAGAACTAGTTGACTGAACACTGCCTACAGCTCTTTAAATTCTTGGATCTGTAGATTTTTAAACGTTCCATTATGGAAAATCAAAGAAAATCACTAGGTGGAAAATTAATTTTCTGGAATATAGCAGGAGTGACTCTCAAGGCTGGATGTAACGCAGCTGTAGACTTCATGCTTTTCAGTTCAGAGCATCTAAATTCTCTGTAGGTTCTTAAACTCTCCATGATGGCCAATGAGGAAAAGTGATTTGTATGAGAGTCTGGAGACCCCATCTGATTGAATCTAGATGTACTAAAAGAAAGTGGTTTAAAATTTCTATACCTTTCTATTTTTCCATTTTCATTCTCTCATGAGTCTTTTCTTCACCTCCTTATCATGGGTCTCTTCAAATCCCAGCTGTGAGTAGCTTTGCTTGGACTCATTGCTGTAGTAGAATTTTGAGAGAACTTGAGTTTTGTTTGCAAGCTTTTGGCTCTGCTCTGAGAAGAATATCATGTAATGGCTTTCTCTCCCCCTTTCAATATGTCCCTACATTGAGAAATAATTTAAAAAATGGTGAGATGGATAATTAGCTTATAAAATACTTGTGCAAGCTTATAATTTTTGTTTAATAAAACAGTTTGTGGAAACACTCATATCTGTGTAGAAGTTTATAGTTCTACGGCTAAGTTTACTTAACCGTGAATACAACTAGAGAGATATGAAATTTGGAGGGAAGAAACTAGAACTCTAGGTGGGAATTAAATGGCTAACACAGTAAACTTGTAATCTACTCTCTTGGTGGGTTGGGTTGAGATGTGTGTCTGTGTCACTCTTAGAAAGAAAGAAGGGAGGTGATCTGGACTAATCTTCTTATAAATATGCTAATGACAGACCTTCCAGCAAAAGAATTCATGGTATTTGCTAGCAAGCAGGAAGTCCTTATCTGTGGAAAGTTTTACTGGGATGTACCTAATTGTCTAAGATTGTTTGTAGTAAACACACTTACTGATTTATGTATGGCCCCCTGAAAATTGTCATGTAAACTGTGTAACTATTTGTCATAATCTGCTGTGTATGAGTCTCTTTACTGCTTGGATTTTTGAAATTCAGTAAGGTTTGATACTGCAGAAGCGTTCTAATTTGTGTCTGTTTGGTTTCACAATTTGATTTTTTGTGTTAGCTCACCTCCATTATATATAGCAAATAGTACTGGCTTTGGAAAAGGTAAGTGTGTGGATTCTGGCATTTAGATTTGTGTTGCTTAACCTCAAGTTTTCCTGATATTTATAAAGAGGGAGCAGACTTTTTATAAGAGTTTTTGCTACTATTAATGACAAACTTGTTTAAATCATCTGCCACAGGAGTCGGTATATATTAATCTCAACTAGATGGGAAACTTCTGGAAATCTAGGATGCTGTCATATAATTCTCTATATCCTACACTCCTACTACTGTACCAATATATAGTAGTTGCTCAATAAATATTTGTAGAAAGAATGAATATTTCAAGTGACAAAAACAAGATGATGAGTAAAAAAATCTGATGATACCGAAATATTTTAGGCATAATTAAATTCAGTACAAGGCACCTATGGGGGGAACTGCTAAATGTGCAACAAAAATCCACTTTTACTTTCTTTGGTAGGAAATAAAGTTATAGATAGGTGTGCCCACCAGCTGAGGACTATACTTCCCAGCCCCTCTTCCTCCATTGTGCTTATGTGACCATGTTCTTGCTGATGGAACGGGAACAGAAGTAACCTGTGTTACTTCTGGGTCTAGGTCTTAAAGCATTGGAGATACACAACCACATCTGCCTTCTTGTGAGCTGAACACGGATGTACTCAATGCTCAGCTTTGACAATGCAGATGAGGCAAATTCTCCAGGGGATGTCAGAGAAATAAGGTGAAAGTTACCTGGATCATGAATGACAGAAGAGAGTGGAGTATCTGGCTGCAAACCTGGAATGGTCTTTGAAAGAGAAACAAGCTTTACTCCTTGATCTACCTTCTTTTGAGTGTCATGTTTTCAATGACTAATTTTTTTATTCTAGTATAAGCAGGAAAAGATAAAAGAACATAAATTATAATGTTTTTGATTGGTAAGGAGATCTAATTTATTTTAGCAAGTTAGCAAGTGATTTTGGAGAAAAAAATGTTTAAAAGGACACGTTTATGATTTTATTTCTTTATATCTCTTTGAGATTTGATTAACTAGAATTAAATGTAAAATGATATCTTTAAAAATGACATTATATTTACACTAGTGAATTTATAAACACTTGATAGATTTTAAATTCCCCAACAGTTTAAATACAATAGTTTTTATGTCATGAGATTTTTCCCTTACGTTGTCTATTTTTTTAACGTTTGAATGTCTTCTCTTTCAAACATATCAGTTCTATTGTTTTGTTCTAGAAAGTTCATTGAATTCTCCTTCCAATGTAAATTTTTCTCTTTTGACAATGCTCAGCCTACCCGCAAATATTTTTGGTGAAAACTTGGGGAAGGTAATTTGGCCTCTCCTTCTAAATTCTCTTCCATGCTACTGATGGGGTTCAGGGTAGGCCACCCCAAGATGTGCCGTTCCAGCATAGGGATTATTTTGAGCTGGAAACAATCAAGGTTTAGAAGGCTCAGGAAGAAACTTTGATCTTCCCCCTAACTGCCTAAAATAAATTAACATAGAAGGCGCATCCCATCAAGAAGCTATTGCCATAGATAACTCTAGTATATTATGAACTAGGTGTGGATGACAAGGAGGAACCTAGAAAGGCCCATTTGATCAAAGTCCTCCTTGGGTCCCATTGTCTCTAAATGGTCCAACAAACATTTGTTTACCAAACATTAACTCTTTTCATCTTCCTATAAATCGCCTTCTTTCCCTTTGAAGTCCCAGACCTCCTCCTCTTTCTCCTTAGTCCAGAAAGACATATATACCTCATTTTGCCTGCCTGTCTTTGGAATTTTTCATGCTTATGTGAATTCCTTGTGCACATGTATTAAATTTAGTTTTCTCCTGTTAACCTGCCTTATGCCATTTTAATTATTCAACCAGCCATAAGAACCAAGAGGAGAATGGGGAGATATTTCTCTTCCCCCAGGCTACAATTGCACTTAGATTAAGTTTCTCAAGTGTAAAAAATGTGGACCACGTCATTTCAAAGATGGTTATTATGGGAAACAAAGATGTTTAAAATGTGGCTAGATCTTAGTGTCAGATAAAAAAAGTTAACATAAGTAATTCTTTTTTTTTGAGGAAGATTAGCCCTGAGCTAACATCTGCTGCCAATCCTCCTCTTTTTGCTGAGGAAGACTGTCCCTGAACTAACATCCATGCCCATCTTCCTCTACTTTATATGTGGGGCGCCTACCACAGCATGGCTTGCCAAGCGGTGCCATGTCTGCACCCAGGATCCAAACCGGCAAACCCCGGGCCGCCGATGCGGAACATGTGCACTTAACTGCTGCTCCATGGGGCCGGCCACAACATAAGTAGTTTCTTATCAAACAAAAAAGAAAAAATTTTCAGGTCAAATACTATTATCATAAATCTTCATAGGACTTATCACAACTTGTAGCACTTGTCAAAAATTCAAGTTTATCTTTCATTTGTTTGATTAATTAACATCTTCTTCCCTCTAACAAGTGTGTTCAGGAAGACACTGTGCCTGCCTTTATTATTGCTCTAGCTCCAGTTCCTAGCACAGTGTCTGACACCTTGTAAGTGTGTAATAGATATTTGAAAGTTAAAGAAGCACCTGTAATTAATTAAAGATACATTTTTGATGGACACCTGATACAACAAATTAATGGTACACTTTTCTTTTTAATTTCTTTTTATTTCTTTGGAACTATTAAATCCCATCTAAACACAGTAGAAACATTTACCTTTATTAATGTGAGTTTCTTTTTAGATATCTCGATGAGTAATTTAATATAAAATACGTCATGATTAAAAATACAAAAACAAAAACTCATACAGTAATTTCATACAGAGAAAAAATAGAACATGCAGTTACAAAAGCATTATTTATGATAGGTCAGAATGTTCATATTTTGACAAAACCCAAAATATATTGTTTTTTATATTATAAAAGTAGTATTAAAAATAATAAAGTATTAAATACAACAAAATATACTATTAAAGACTATAACAAAAAGAATATTACCAATGTTTTTGACATATTCTAATTGACATTACTGTATCTTAGACTTATGAATTATGGCAATCAATGTAACACTCCTAAAGCCGAATCGCCCAGTCGCTCAGTCATAGCTGGGAGGCACATTCAAAGAAACAGCATTCAAACAGTCTCAAAATAATTGAAAAACAACATAGATATTTACTGAAATCTCTTGAAAATGAAAATGATGGGGGAGTAGATCATTTAAAACGCACAATAAAACTTAAGAAATGACTTTATTTCTTTCTCACTCTCATCTATGGTACCAAGAAGGCATCTTCTTCCTCTTCCCAAATTTCCTAAAACTTCCCTAAATCGAACCCATGCTCAGTCTTGTAGTTCTTGCCTGTCTCTCCTACAATCTGGATCTACTAAAGCACTTCCCAGCGACTAATCTCGTCCTCTCACTTCTTCTCTTACTCATAACTCCAGTCTGACACGGCAGGGCACAGGAGCTGACTCTATGGTTATCCACAGCTATCTATGTTTTAGTTCTTGTTAATAGAAATTAGAGCGTGGAAACTACAACCACAAATGAAGAGGCAAGGTTAAGTATACATTGCCAAAAAGATGAAAAATGATAAACTATCTAGTGTTATCTAGGGTTAAGTGAAATCAGAGTTCTGTATTATTTTTTAGGGGACAGTTTGGTTATCTATATCATAAGTCTGAAAAATATGCACACAATGAATATTTTAAATCTTAGGAATGTATTTTAAGGAAATAATTGTTGCTTATATTAGTAAAATTGAAAACAATCTAAATGTTCAAGAATACAAATAACTGATTCTTTGACGTGAAAGAACTAACTCAAAGTTGTTTTTAAAACTTAACTATCCAAATGGATAACAAACATTAAGACAATAAAGAGATACGAATCCACAATACCAATGTATTCAGGTTAGTTCACTTTCAGTTGTTCACGGATCTAACTAGTGGATTTCAGTGGTGCTGTTTCTTGATATACAGTCCTGGCACCTTTGAATTAGAGAAATATTGACACAACAGCAATGATTTGCCCTTCTCATTTTCTCTCTCCTTTTCAGGAGGAACAACAAGTTTATATACTGATGGAAACAGAAAACAGAAGAGATGGTTCCACTTGAAAAGAAAGAAGATAGAGGCATATTATACTGCATATTTCATTTTAAAAAAGAGAGAAGGATTTAAAAATAAGAAAACAATTATTAAATCACATTATTTAAAGTCTTTGTTTTCCATGCGTTGAAATAACTTCATGTGGATTTTGTGGAAAACAGTATCATGCATTATCATAGATTTGGAAGTTTAACTGGGTTTAAAGTCATAGTTAGAATGTTAAGTAGAGTGTTAACTGGATTTACAAGTGCCTATAAAGACCTTAGATCTGGACAGGTGTTTTTCCTTTGAAAGGTTTTTTTTTTTGATTGGAAGTCATCCAATTGTACTAGGTAACTAATTTCAAGGATTTACCATTGTTCAATTATATTCACAAATAAAACAATTTAAATTTAAATATAGCTGAATGTTAGAATAAACAGATCGTTAGAAAGAAATCCTTCTTCATTTGGGGAAGGCAAGAAATAATTGGCCTTCCATAAAAAAACTTTATTCTTTTGTCAAACTTGAAACTACTGCAACTTTTGTTTTGACAGTGTTGATATCTTGAAGTTTTTTTATAACTTAAAATGGTCTTACTTTTTACTTATAAAATGGACCATTTAGTTTTTTAGAACAAATTTTATTTTTAACATTCCAAATACAGGATCACTGGTTAATATATTATATTTACATAATGCTTTGAAATCAGAAGGAACCCAGTGTGTCTTACAACCTTGGATATGCTAGAAAAACCTGCACCCACCTGAGAAATACAGTAGAACCCTAAACAGAGCACATTGTGGTCATTCAGTCTGTAACATACAGAGTAATAAGTATTTATACGATTTGTGAGAGAGCAAAGCCTTGAGTCCTTTTAAATCATTTCCTTTCTTCTCCCACCAGTTTTTCTTCTAGAGGCAATTAGTACTTTTGCTTGACAAGGAATTAATGAGGGAAATTTCTTTCTAAAATTCTTCTGCAGGATTGGCTGCTAGCATGGCATTCTGCTTTTTTTATTAATTAAAAAAATTAATGGTGTGTTGGCTATGCAGTCAGATGTAGGATTTTGATCAGTTGAGTAATAATGAAAATGAAGGGCTTTTTAGAGTAAAGGTCAAGATGGTTAGGCAAATTTTATCTTTATTGCACCTACAGTTTCTTGTGTATTCTAACTTTTATTTGTTTTAGAATAATGATGTTATTGTATTTATAAAATATATTAGAAAGGCAATACAAAAAGTTCAAACCGTACAGAAGACAAATCCCAATTTCACCACCCAGAAATAACAATTAAGTTAACATTAAGTAATTATAATTTCATATTTCTTTCTGTTCATTGTAATGAAAGAAGCCTAGACAGAAATAATAGTTTTATAAAAATGAATAATGGGATACATACTGTTTAACAATAAAATGCATTAGTTTGAATTTTACTTGAATTTAATAGAAGAAAATGAAACTAGCAAACTAAAGGAATAGGAAATCTTCTTCTTCATCACAGGATTATTAGTTCCTAAAAGATCTCTTTTAAATTAAAAAAAATTATGAGAAACATTAAGATTATGTTATTGTATTGTCAAGTTTTATATCATTTATATATTTTTGAAATGTAATTCAATCACTTGTTTAATTTCAGTTCTATATTTCATATACCTTCAGTCCTACATTTCTTGAATTCTTTCACATTTGGAAATGTCTGTATTCTAGGAGGACAACTTAGCTAGGTCTAAAATTCTTGGTTTCCATTTTATTTACCTCAGAAATTTGTAAACATTGGTGCTGTATTATTTTTTGGCATTTCACATTGTTTGGAATTTTCTGAGGCCAGCTTAATCTTTACTCTTTTAATTGACTCATTTTTTCTTTTCCAGGGGGAAGATTAGCCCTAAGCTAACATCTGTTGCCAGTCTTCCTCCTTTTTTCTTCTCCCTCTCCCCTCAAAGCCCCAGCATGTATTTGTGCAAGTTGTGGAAGTATGTGTACGTCCTTCTGGTTTTTCTACATGAGCTGCTGCCACAGCACGGCTACGGACAGACAAGTGATGTGGTTTCACGCCTGGGAACTGAACCTGGGCCACTGAAAGAGAGTGCACAGAGCCTTAACCACTAGGCAATCAGGGCTGGTTCAAGTGACTCGTTTTTCTTCCTTACCTCAATAGGTCTCAAGGAATATTTTTTTGTCTTGGAAAGTCAGTATAATTTAGAATTTTTTTTTTTTTAAAAGATCACTGCTGATTATTCTATATTTTTTTTTTCTGGAATATGCAGTGCCTTTCAATTTACAGATTCAAGTTTTCTTTTATTTAAAGAAAATTTTCTTTTGTTATGTATTTAAATACTTTTCCTGCTTCACTTGAGTTCTCTACTTCAGGAAAGCTAAATGTCTTTTACCGAATCATCACTGTCTGTTCCTCACCGCCCCCCCCCCCAACTGCCCCCACCCCAGGTGATGATCTTTCTTCTAATTGCATTTATCTTTCTGTCATTTTCCTCTGCTTTTACTGTCATTCGATAATCTAAATTTTACTCTATGTCACTTACTTAGGAGACTTCCACTCGTATAACCTTCCTGATTAACTGATCCTCCATATATCATCCATAGAACGTAATGACTGATGCCCACGACCTGTGGCTAGTCTGGTTCTCTCTCGTCCGCCCATATATTTCTGCTTTCACTAACAGGCTTGTGCGCTTGTCAAGATTAAGTTGTGGTCGTTCCCAAACATGTTTTTGCCAGTTGTGGAAGTTATAATTGCGTTACTTGATTAAACGTTTAAAAACTTCATTTGGGATTATGTGATAAGGAAAAGAGATGTTTTTAAAGTAATTTGAAAAAAGTAATTTGTATGCTTTTTCAAAATTTGATAGAGGAAAATTCCTGAAAAAAAAAATGCTATCAAATCTGGTGTTACTGAGACAGTAGTAGAAGAAAGAAAACAAATTCATAAATGTATCAAAGGATTCTGCACTCAGTCTGCTTCACAGTTGTTTCGAGGTTTTTGCTCATCATTGGAAATTATCAGGGATGAAAATATTGAAGAAGAACTAATCTGTAGACCCATACAGTCATATGTGGCTGAACGATGGGAAACATTCTGAGAAATGCATCGTTAGGTGATTTTGTCATTGTGCGAACATCATAGAGTGCACTTACACAAACCTAGCTGTACAACCTACTATACACCTAGGCTCTTGGTATAACCCATTGCTCCTAGGACACAAACCTGTACAGCATGCTAGCGTACTGAAGATTGTAGGCAACCGTGACACAATGGTTAGTATTTGTGGATCTAAATATATCTAAAAATAGAAAAGGTACAGTAAAGATATGACATAAAATAAAAAATGGTACACCTGTAGAGGGCACTTACCATGAATGGAGCTTGCAGCACTGGACGTCGCTTGGGTGGGTCAGTGAGTGAGTGGTGAGTGATTGTGAAGGCCTAGGACCTTGCTGTACACTGCTGTGGACTTTATCCACGTACACTCAGGCTACACTAAATTTATAAAAAGAGATTTTTCTTCAATAATAAATTAACTTTAGCTTACTGTAACTTTTAAAATCTATAAACATTTAAATTTTTTTAAACTTTTTTGACTCTTTTATAATAACACTTAGCTTAAAACACAAACACATTTATAGCCATGCAAAAATATTTTCTTCTTTATATCTTTTTTCTTAAGCTTTTTTCTGTTTTTAAAATTTTTAAGTATTTTTTTTACTTTTAAACTTTTTTTTTGTTAAAAACTAAGCCACGAACACACACATTAGCCTAGGCCTGCACAGGGTCAGAATCATCAATATCACTGTCTTCCGCCTCCACATCTTGTCCCACTGGAAGGTCTTCAGGGGCAATAACACGCATGGAGCTGTGACCTTCTATGGTTACAATCTCTTTTTCTGGAATACCGCCTGAAGGACCTGCTGAGGGTCTTCTTGAGGAGGTGTCACTCTTCAGAAATATGTACATGGTGGTTTGCTTTGTTTGCTTCTTGTTTTCATCATAGATGTGCCTGTAAGCAAATAATACACCACGAACACTCCTCTCTATTAATGAAAACATTTTGGTGTTGGGGTTCATATTTTCAAACTTTTTAAGGAGTTTGCTGAGGTTTTCAAAAGCTTCTGCTAAACCCTACAGTGTAAATATTCTTGGGGGTTCTTCTTTTTCTTCTCTTGCACTTTCCTTTCCTCTTGCCTCTTGTTCAGGCTATGCATTCCTGTTCCAGTTTTAACAACTCTTCTTCAGCTAATTCCTCAGGAACCACCTCTAGGAGCTCCTCAATGTCATCCTCATCCACACTCAGGTCAAAGTTGTTTGCCATCTCAACCACAGCCTTCTTAATTTTTGCAACCTCCTCATCCTTGACAAATCCTTTGAAGTCACGGATGACCCGCTTGAGCATCTTCATCCAGATGCCATTCATACGCTCCTTGGTGACATCACCCCGAGCACAAGCAAAGTTCTTGATGCAGTCATAGATGCTGTAATCCTTCCAGAATTGCATAGTGTCTTCTCCATAGTGTCTTCTCAGTTGCAGCAATAGCCCGGGCAAAGGTTCTCCTCAGGTAGTAGGCGTTATAAGCTGCTAGAACTCCTTGATCCATTGGTTGTATCAAAGAGGTGGTGTTTGGAGGGAGAAATGCTACTTTGAAATTGGGATGAAGATCACTGATAAAAGGAGGATGTCTGGGAGCCTTACAAACAATAAAGAAGATCTTGAAAGATACGTTATTCTCCAAACAGTACTTCTCCATTTTGCTGGCATAGCAATTCAGGAGGGCATCTTGGAAGAGGAGCTGAGTCACCCATGACTTCTTATTCCTCCTGTATTGTGTGTGCTTATATACTTATTTATTTTTTCATTTAACAAGCCTTTATTGAGCATCTGCTATGTTCTAGACACTGTGCCAGGGGCTACGAATGAACACAGAATGAACACAGTGAACACAGAAACTGTCCTTAAGGAGCTTTTTCCTTAGTGGAGAAGACAGACAAATGGACAGGCAATTACAATACTGATATTAAAATGCAATTATATGATAAAAAAAGATGACCTACTAGCCAAATAATGACACACAAGAGAATTATTTTTATTTCCTTTTGCAGTCAGGGATTCAACCGTGTTCTGATGATCCAGTGGCGAACAGAGGAGACGCGGTCCCTGACTCAATAAGCCCCTGTGGAGTTCTCATTGATCAGCCCTCAAGACGACCTTTTATTAACCCCTGCTTCTGGACACCTACTGTCTTCTGGCTCTACGGCTCTCTTCCCCACTGCTGTAGTTCAAGCTCTCATTATCTTCCACATCGCATAAAAAAGGGCCTCCTGGCTGGTTTCTTATCCATCCCACTATTCAATGTGAGATTTCTAAAATGAAAATATTTGGGGTGATTTTCAATTGTCCACAGAATAAAGTCCTGACCCTTGGCCTTCCTGTGTGAGCCCCTGCACGACCAGGCCCCCGTCTTATCCCTGGGCATTCTCCAGCTTGCTTCCAACGTCTGAGCAATACCTTACTGCTTGCAGTAAGTACATACTCAGGTTTCTGGAATTTTGTGTGAAGGGAGGGTATTTGGGGGCAGTTACTAGGAGACTTAGCATCAACCATCAAGGGAAGAGCCCACACTGCAGTCAGGAAATGGGATGTCTCAAGCTTGCTAGAATGTACACATTTTTTCCCCAGTCATCAGGAGATCATGTCTTCGTGATCTTGTGGTCCACTCTCTGACAGAGCCATTGCACTACCTAATGCCAGCCCCTCTCCGCCCTCAGCATTTCACATCCCAGTGACCTGTGATTCGAATCCTCCACTTTTCTGCTTCTGAAGTTCCCTGGGCTGGGGCTTCCTTTACCTCCAGCGGTCTGGCAAACCCTCAGTCCTGTTGGAGAGTCAGCCTAGGAGTTTCCTGCTGGGCCACTTCTCTTTCCCGCGTGCCCCCTCTGGCACCTCTGCAGCTGGGGCCCTGACAGTGCTGTGAGGGCCAGCCTGGCCTCGGGGCTGGGACAGGAGCTGCCCCCACCCCCAGCAGCCCAGGCCTGCAGCAGAGCCAGGCGGGGGCCCAGCGCCAGGGCCAGTTGCAGGGAGGGAGGGACCAGGCCCTGCAGGCTCCGGACATCAACCTCCCAGCAGTGTGACACCGTCTTCCCGAATAACCCCCAGTTCTAGTAGGTTCTGCGAGGCCTTGCTGCCAACCCTGACCGGCTCTTGCGTCAGGTTCTCACACCACCCTGACCCCAGAGGTGAGTCAGACTGCCCCTCCTCCCTCCGGGATCGGAAAGAGCTTGCCTTGGGGTAAATCCCCAAAGCCCCCTGAGACTCCTTCTTTTGGCTTTTGGCCAACCCTCTAGTCTAGCCACAACCCTCTCTTCTCCACGTCTTTTGCCCTTCTCCTCCAGGGTAGTCTCATCCTCCCCAGGGTCTGGTTCCCCACCTCCGTTCACATCCTCACTGAGCTCACTTCTAGTGTGGCTTACTGACCTGCTGGAATGCCTGGGGCTCTCATGTGCCAGGTCACAAAGGGTTTCAACTGGTAGCCTGCAACATTGCCCCCAAACAAGACTTACCTTGTCCTTAAAAGCCTTGGAACCTGGCATTGATTTTGACTCCTTACAGATGAGAGTCCTTTCAAGCATCCATTTCCATAATAGGGAGGTTTCATCCATATTGAATATTTGCTCGGGCAAGTAACTTTCCTCCTCAATCAGCTTATCTAGAGTTTCCAAAAAGTCTTCAGCTGCCTTCACAACAGCACTTGCAGACTCACCACTCACTTTCATGTTACATAATGAATAAAGATTCCTGAAGGGTTTAAACTACTCAGAGCCAGCAGTAAATTCAACATGGTAGTCAGGCCCAGCCTTTCCTTTCAACATTGCAAATAAACATTTTGCTTTGGCCGTGATCTTTGTGGTGCTGGAGGGATATGCTTCTGTGTCTGGTCTTCAATCCAGGTCATTAGAAGTTTCTCCATGTCTGGTGTAGGCCCTTCTTGAATTTTGTTAGTCTCGTTGCCTTCAATGAAGCAGATCCTTTAACAGCTTCCATCATTTTGTTCTTGTTCTTCAAGACTGTAGCTATGGTGGAATGGGGCACGCCTGACTGGAGAGCAATAAGCATCACTGATTTTCCATCTTCGTAGGCCTTCATCACTTTTAATTTCATTTCCAGGTCAATCACGCTGTGTAGCCTCTTACTGCCAACATTAGCAGTGGACTTTCGTATGCTGAGGGGCCATGATAAACAACACAAGATTGAATCAAGCACAAGAGAAAATGATGCAATCAAGAGATTGGTAAACATGAGATGTACGAGGCTGCTGCCAGTGTAACACAACACGCTGTTTGACAGTAAACTTTTTTTATAAGTAGAAAGAATATACTCTAAAATAATGATAAAAAGTATAGTATAGTCACTACGTAAAGCAATAACAGTCATTTATTATAAAGTATTATGTACTGTACATGATTCTATGTGCTATACTTTTATATGACCGGCAGCACAGTAAGTTTGTTTACACCAGCATCACCACAAACACGAGCATCATGCATTGTGCTATGATGTTATGAAGGCTACGACATCACCAGGTGATAGGAATTTTTCAGCTCTATTATGATCTTATGGGACCAACGTGGTACATGTGGTCCTTCATTATTCAGCATGTGACTGTACTGAAAAAAAAAGCCATGACCCTACATCAAAATAGAAGCAAGTAAATGTATATTTTTATTCTTTAGAGTAAAATTTTTTAATGTGCATATATGATGAACTATTTCTGCACTTCTGGAAAATATGGAATTAAACTGTATGTATTCCTAATAAAATTTCTTCTTTAGCTCAGTATTGTATTTATGAGATTCCTCTATGTTGTTGGATGCAGCTGGAGTTTCTTTCTTTTCACTGTTTTATAGAATTCCATTGGGTCACTATTTATCCATTCACTTCTCGTATCCTCAGCAAGTTTGTTTTCTCTGTTCCGTTCAGTTCCCATGAGTCAAAGTTTATTGGTGCTTGTGTAATTATGGCCATTTTTCCTCCTCATTTCCTTTTCTCCTGACCTGGAGATACCAAAGTGAGAATCTCTAACCGTTTATCTTGCTCTGCAGAGCACACGTGGTGATAGAGAGGAACTTCCACATTTGGTGGCTTTGCTTAGCTTTTCTCCAGAGTGAAACCTCTTTAACCTGCCTTTTTTCCAATGGAGGTAAGGAAAGGGCATGGGGATTATGTTAACGAGGATTCTTAGGATTTTGTTCATTCACCTTCTTTCTTTTCCTGGTACCAATTTTGGGTCAATGTGTTGGGAACAGGGCTAGGAGTAGACTGAATTACAAAAGAGCCAAAGTCTATGTCAAAAGGTTTCCTCTGTTTTTTGTTGCTGCTGATGCGTTGTGTTTGCAAAGTTTCTCCTTTTTAAAATGAGCAATAAACTTTGTTAAATTTTGAGCAGAGATTCTGAATACAGTTTTATTTTGCCATCTTTAGTAGGATATTTTCCCATGCGTGTTTCCTATTATGTGACAAATTCCTGATTATCTTTGTTGCTTCTTATATATCTAAAGTCCATATCTTTGTTATTTATATAATGAAGACCTTAATATTAAATTATCATAGTGTCACTGTGAGCTTTCTGTTAATGGCCATAGCTGAAAAGTTATGACCATATAACCTTTTAATTAAGAAACTTATCTTTAAAAATTCCAAATGACTGTTTTGATCATATCCATTAGGCTTAATTTAGGATTCATGTTCCATATAAATGTTTTGTAATAAGAAACCATAATAATAGTTATCTGGTACTTGCTATATGCCTGGGAATATGCTTTGAAGTTTATATTCTTTTTATTTAATTCTCCTGTAAACTCCAAGAAATAGACTGTAATGTAAAGAATAGGAGACTGAAGCTTAGAGAGACAAGTAACTGTCCCAGGGAGGGACAGACATTGCTTGAAATCTGGGTCTGGCCCCTTGTCTGAGCTCCTCATGACTGTGCTGGGTACCTCCTTCAGCTTTTAATTTTAGTGGTTAGCCAGCTTTCTTCATCCATTAGATTTTGTGAAAGCCTGGGCAAAGAGCAAATAAGTTTGATTCTTAAAGAAGTCAAGTGGTAAAATGGAAGTGTTTTAGAGTTAAGAAATTTCATCATTTGGATTTTCTTCATGGGATATTAAGTAGCAAATGGCCTAGATCTTGCCTTCATTGGTGCATATCCAATAGTCATTTCCTATGATATTGAGCCACTTTCTTTGGTTGGAGAGGCCCCGCTCTGAATCTTACGTAGGCTTCCTCTGTCTCCTTGTGCAGCGGACACTAAGAGTCCTCTAAGTTTTTTCTTCTGCTAAGTGTCCCCTTCTTTACTTCTGTTCCAGTTATTCAGCTCTGCCATTCTCTAAATGATGGGTCTCTCAGTCGATTCAGTTTGTAGCACAGGCAGACATTTTCTCTCTTAGAAAACCTGTATGTCCTTGTCCTTCTACTTCTAGAATAGTGACCCTCACACTCTCCCTTCCTTGTGCCCTACTGCCTTCACCGAAAACTATATGAAATAACAAATGCACCCTAACATCCTGAATTTTCCTACTACTTTCCCAATTTTATAGTCTCCTTTGGGATTGTTTGAACCTTAGTCCCACATCTTGAGGTACAGGAAATAGTTGAATCAAATGTTTCATTGTTGAGTAGTAAGATTTACCAGCGTTCTTGACTGGATGGTATGGTGCTACCTAATTCTGCTCCATATGCTGTATTCATCCAATTCCACATGTTATGGCTTATTACTTAATAGCCCCCTACTTTTAAATATGCAATTTGGTGATACTCAAAGTTTTTAATTGCAAGTGGTAAAAACAACTCTACCAATTTAAGCAAATAAGGACTTTATTAAAGAATTCCATGTAGCTCACGGAATCTCAGAACCATTTGATCCATATTCCACTGAGCTGAATTCATGAAGACACTGCTGCTGACATGTCCCTCAAGATAGCAATATTGTCTCTCAAAACTGGATCTAGTTACCGCCCCTATTGCTCCCATCACCAGAATAAATTCTGCATGTCACTACCTTTGTTTGAAAGTCTGGGGTGGTTACATTCAGGAGACAAAAGTTCCAGCATGTTACCTCTCAAAAGGGGTCTGTTCTCTTTAATAGACGTGTTCTGTAAAATGATAATTTCAAGTGGTCATCTGAAAGGTGTCAGAAGCATTGTGGAGATGCATCCTATAGATGGCTTCAAATTGCTTGCTTCTTAAATCCACTGAGACCTATCATAGACCTTTAGCTTCAAACAAAGGAGGAGGTTTATACAGGAAAATAGCTTCACTCTTATGAGAGCCTGTTAATACAGTTGAAAGTTAATATCATTCTTTTATTTTCACCCACTCATAAAGTACCAAAGTAAATTTAGCTTTTCCTTTTCCTATTATCCTTTCATAGGCTTACTTTCCTTCAGCAATCATTTCCTCTTATTTCCATTTATCACTAATTTTCAACCAGATTTCCCTCCTGGGGTAGGATTATCAGGTTCAGCAAGAGGACTGACTTATATAGCTGACCAGCAATATGAGTCTGGCCAGTATTTTCCCCTTTACCCATCCCTAGTTGTATGGAGTAGTGTCGAATAAGTAAAAACTTATGAGTCTGTCTTGTCCACTAGGTAGGAAAGAAGCAGCAATTGTTAATCCCAGCTTAAATATATGAGGAGAAAGAACAACTTATACCATCATTTCTTTAGAAATTCAGACAGTAATATTTAGAGATACTGTAATTATGTGATGATTAGTATTAATCCTTACTTCAGAACTCATAAATGTAATTTTGGTCCTGGCGCGACAAGATCAAGCAAAGAAAAAGAAAAATGTTTAGAAATAGGTGAGATGTTTAAAGAAGTTCCAATGTCTTCCTTATTTCCTCTTTCTTGTCGATCAACTAATGATATTATTTCAACAATCTGTCTTATAGTGATTCCACTTTCATGTGTATTAAATATAAAAAACATTCATTTGATCTTGTAAGTCATTTCTTCAGTGTCCTATCCCCCTTAATTTAGTAAGTACATGTTTTTCTTTTATTGTGGTAAAAAAAAAAAACAAACCATACATAACAGGAGCTCTACCTTTTTAACAAATTTTTAAGTGTACAGTACAGTATTGTTAACTGTAATCACAATTTTATACAGCAGATCTTTAGAACTTTTTCATCCTACATAACTGAAACTTTATACCAATTGAACAGCAACTTCTCATTCCCCCTCCCACCCCAGCCCCTGGCAGCCACCATTTTGCTTTCTGTTTCTGTGACTTTGACCACTCTAGATACCTCATATAAATAGAATCATGCAGTATTCATTTCTGTGACTGGCTTATTTCACTTAGCATCATGTTCCTAAGGTTCATCCATGTTGTTGCATATGATATGATTTCCTTTTTTATGGCTAAATCATATTCCATTTTATGTATATATGGCATTTTCTTTGTCCAGTGTGTCAGTCAGGGTTCTCCACAGAAACAGACCCAATAGGATATATATAAAGAAACCTATTGCAAGGAATTGACTCATGCAATTATGGAGGCTGAGAAGTCCCACAATCTGCTGTCTGCAAGCTGGAGACCCAGGAAAGCCAGTGATATAATTCCAGTATGAATTCAAAGGTCTGAGAACCAGGAGTTCTGATAGTGTAAGTCCCAGTCCAAGGGCAGGAGAAGACTGATGTCTTAGCTCAAGCAGTCAAGCAAAGAGAGAGAATTCAACCCTCCTCTGCCTTTTTGTTCTATTTAGTCTCTCAATGGAGTGGATGATGCTCATTCACAGTGGCAAGGGCAATATGCTTTACTTAGATCACCAATTCAAGTGCTAATCTCTTTAGGAAACAACCTCAGAGACACATCCAGATATAATATTTAACCAGATATCTGGGCATTCCTTAGCCCAGTCATGTTGACACATACAGTTAACCGTCACATCCATTGATCTGTTGATGGATATTTAAGTTCTATAGCAGAATTAAAAGTGATTTATGCACTACTATTACTTTATTATGGTATCCTGTATTTGTCTATGTTTACCTTTGTTAATGAGCTTTTTACCTTTGTATGCTTTTATTTGCTATTTATTGTCCTTTCATTTCAACTTAGAAGATCACTTTAGCATTTCTTGTCAGGTGGGTCTAGTGGTGATGTTTTCCCTCAGCTTTTGTTTATCTGGGAAAATCATCATTTCTCTCTCATTTTTGTAAGATAGTTTTGCTGGATATGGTATTCTTGGTTGGCAGTTTTTTTCTTTCAGCATTTTCAATATATCTTCCAACTCTCCTAAGAAATCTGCTGATAGTCTAATGGAGGTTCCCTTGTATGTGACAAGTGTCTTTTCTCTTGCAGCTTTAAAAATTCTCTCTTTGTCTTTGAATTTTGGCACTTTGATTATAATATGTCTTGGTGTGGACTTCTTTGGATTCATTAAACTCTTGGATTTTTTGAATCTTGATATCCATTTTTCTCCCCAGATTTGGGAAGTTTTCAGCCATTTTTCCTTTAAATACGCTTTCTGTTCCTTTCTCTCTTCTCCTTCTGGGACTCCTTTAATGTGTATATTTATCCATTGTTGGTAGCCCATAACACATGTAAGTTTTCTTCATTCTTTTTTATTTCTGCTCCTCTGACTGAATAATTTCAAATGACCGGTACTTGACTTTGCTGATTCTTTCTTATGTTTGATCAAGTCTGCTGTTGAATCCCTCTAGTGAATTTTCAGTTCAATTATCATATTCTTCAGCTTCAACATTTCTGGGTTTTATTTTATTTTTTATGTTTCCTATCTCGTTGTTGGAATACCCTTTTTGTTCATGCATAATTTTCCTGAGCTTGTTGACATTTTTCCGATGGTTATTTTTAATTCTTTGTCAGATAATTCATAAACCTCTGCTTCTTTGTGATTGGTATTTGGAGCTTTGTTTCTTTATTTGGGCCATGTTTCCCTGTTTTTTCATGCTTTTTGACACTTTGTGTTGGTATCTGCTTATTTGAAATATATGCCGACTTTCCCAACTTTATGGAGTGGCATAGTATAGGGGAAGACCTTCATCAATCAAACTGGCTAGAGACTCAGAGGTGCTTCTTAAACCTTTTCTGTGTATTTTTCTCTTCTGGACTTGTGTGTATAAATTCCTAGTCAGAGAGACTGACAGTTTTTTTTTTTTTCTGGAGTTTGTAATCTCTTGCTATCTCTGGTGTCTGTCTACGGTACCATGGGTCTGTGGGAGCAGCAGCATGCCACTCAATTCTTTTTGTTGTTGTTATTCTCAACAGCACCCAGACATCTATAATATACTGGGTCCAGTCAATACTCTGAGACAGGTAGGACTGAAATCAGACCCTTGGGAAGCCCCCCAAAAGTCTGAATGTTGTATGTATGTTTCAATCTTCTCTTTTGTCCACAAAGAGAAGCTAGGAGTTGTGAGTTTTCCCAACTGTGTCCTGCTGAGCCAGGGGGACAGGCTCTGGCAGCAAGTGTATACTAGTCCAAATTGTCACTTTTGTTCTCAGTGGCCCCCAGGCATGTAGAGTATGCTGGGTACTGTCAGTGTTACAAGACAGCTGATGAAGAAGTTAGTCACTTGGGCAGCCCCCTGAATAGCTGGAACGTTGGATGGACACTCCAACTCTTTCCCTTCCCAGGAAGAAGTTGAGATTCAAGCATTTTTATCTGCTTGTTCTGCATTGAGCCAGTGGGAGGGGCTGTTACCAATGAAGGTGCACTAGTCCAAACTTTTAGTTTTCTTCTCAGTGGTTCCAGCATCAGACTCTTTCCTGTTAGCATGCACATTCAGGAAAGACAGAAATCAGTCTCCTGGGCTGCCACCAGAAAACTCAGAAAATTGGATGTACAGTCTAGTCCTCTCCTTCTCTCTCCAGGGAGAAGCTGAGAGCTGGGGGCTTCCTCCTCATCATGTGGTGCTATGCGAGGCAAGAGGGTTCCACAAATTTACCTACTGGCTTCATTGTGGTTGGTTTTCTGCTTGTCTAGGGTGCAGGAATCTCTCAATTGGTCTTTGAATTTCTAACAAAGGGAATTGGTCTACATATTGTTGAATCAATGTGTCCCTCAAGGGAAGGAGGGTCTAAGGCTTCTTATTCTGCTGTCTTGGTGATGTTATCCCTCTAGTAAGCACATGTTTTAATTGCACATTCTGATTTCCATTCAGTTCACTAATTTGTGGATGGTAAGTTATGCAAGTCCATTGTATATGATGCATCTTAGCCCATTATTGTACTGTACCTGCAATAAATTTGTTTCTTCATCAGTGATATATAAGTGGAGGGTCAATCATATTTAAAAAATCTTTTTCTCTAGACCTCTAGTAGTATTAGAGACATTTGCTTCAGTTACCTGGTATGTATATCTTTTTTTTTTTCGAGGAAGATTAGCCCTGAGCTAACATCTGCCAATCCTCCTCTTTTTTCTGAGGAAGACTGGCCCTGAGCTAACATCCATGCCCCTCTTCCTCTACTTTATATGTGGGACACCTAGCACAGCATGGCTTGCTACGCGGTGCCATGTCCACACCCGGGATCCAAACCAGTGAACCCCAGGCTGCTGAAGTGGAATGTGAGCACTTAACCGCTGCGCCACCTGGCTGGCCCCTGGTACTTATATCTAAATCTAGAATGAATATCTATCCTGGCCAAAACCGATCAGTATATACCTGGAGTCATGGGTAATGAGTTAATATAATCCATTTGCCAGCTGTGGACTGTCCTGGATCCTCTCAATGGGCAGCTCAGAATTGCTAGTATTTTCTGATGTTCTCTTTAATAAACAGAACGATTGTTAATCATTTTTTGATTTTCTGAGCACAAAGTGGGATACATCTATTTTTTTTTGATTGATTGAATGTCTCCATGACAACTCATTTTGTGTACCCAAGGAACTACTTCCTCTTTCTTTTTTTTTAAATTGAGGTGTAATATTAAATTAGTCTGGTGTACAACATAGTGATTTGGTATTTGTATATATTGCGAAATAATCACCACAAAAAGTTTACTTAACATCCATCATCATCCAAGAAAGTACTTTCAAAGAGCAAACAGGGTATTTACTTGTTAGTTCCAGTACCCTTCTGAGTGCAGAAGGTTTTTTGTTTGTTTGTTTTTTAAATGGGTATCACCTTACTCCACTTTCATTTGTTTTCTCTAGAAGTCCATAAAGTTTTTCATAATGTAGTCTCCCACACTGGGATTTCTCTTATCTTTTAGTTATCTAAGTCCCACTTCCTGGGCCATATTGCCAATTTATTGGCTACTTCCTAAAAATTAGTATAAATCCATACTATTTTTTATTATTTAGCTCTCTGAGGAATACCCCTCTTAATTCTGTCCATTGAGCAAAGTTGTATTTTCCTTCTTCAGTCAAAATGAAATGATCAACTAGTTGCAATGCAGCTGACTTCCAGATTAAGTTTTGGCTCTCTACCCTTCAGCTACAATCTGTGAACCATGCTGCTTATGAGGCAGCCTTAGGTAATGTTGTAGTCCAAAGTCCATAACTGCTGGATGCAGTATGGGCTTTTGCCAAAGGCTTTAGCTAACTTGAGTTTTCTAGCTGCTTCTATTTCTAATGTCATTTGAGCACCCATTTAGAGTGGGTTGTATGGGTCAATGGCCGTCTGAAGCTTCAAGAGAGCCTGGTGCTGTTCAAAGCATTATTCAAATTCAGCTTTTTCCTTGTTATTATACAAATAGGAACCAATAAAATTTACAGATGTGACATGTGATTTCTTCAGAAACAAAGCAATCTTCATACCTCTTTTTTTAATTTTGGAGCTAGAGAGACAATAACTCATTGTGGCTTGTTGAGGAAAGCTGCTAGTAGTTCTGGCCCAAGTAATTACTGGGAATTTTGTCATTTATGCTGGACTCTATATTTTAGCTGTGTTAATTGGCTGCTCCCTGGTGGTTATATAATTAACCAACATTTGGAATTCATGCTTAGCTTGAATTTTAGATTTAGATATCAACATTATGTTATTGATGTGAGAGTAACAATACTTTCTGATTGAATTAAATCACCGTCTCTTCTCACCAGGTTGTGGTAATAAGTAGGATAATTTAATATCCCCATAGGAGCACAGTAAATGTGTGTTGGAGTCTGTTTCACATGAATGCAAATTTGATTTTGACTTTCTTTCAAAACAGGAATCTAAAAGGAAGGATTAGTCAAATAAATCACAGAATACCAATCTCACTTAGCTTGTTGCAAAACTTGACTTGTTAACACCATATCAGGAATGATTATTGCTGTTGAAGGATCCTCTTTGTTGGGCCCTCTAGAGGTATCCTCCAGGATCCAACACCTTTTCTCACATGATGTACTGGACTATTAAGCAAGGGATTTGTGGGTACTAATTCACCTACCTCTACCATATCTTTAATCCAACCCGAAAGGCTTTGATACTCTTTTCTCTCTGTCACCCATTCCCAGGTATCTTATATTGTTTTATATTAAGCACTTCAGTGGGTTTAGGTTGTTCTAAAGGCCCCCATCTAACATGTCCAATTAAAAGAGAATGAAGAGTAGATTTTCATAACATATTTGTTCCCGATGGCTTGGATAAGGCAAGAGTTCCTCATTCCCCATATATCATATCCACTCTGGTAATACATTCTGGTAGGAGTGATGCAACAACCTTACATAACTTTCATTCATAAATTCTTACTTTGAACTATACATTTATTTTTGAATATTTTACCTTATCCCACCAGCTTAATTGCATTGCCCTTTACCTTTCCATTAGCAGGTTCAGGTGTACTTATATCTTGTGCACCAGTGTCTAAAAATTTGAACAAAATTTCTTTACCACCATGGATGGTCTTATTGTCTACCAATGCAGATGGCCTTGATTTTCTCGCTGGGATGTTGAACAAAAGCCCCTGACTGTCTTGTTATTCAGAATAATCTTCTTTTTAAACTCACACTGTTTTAAACAGCACTGCTTTGGAAGAGATTATAGATTCTGCTTTTATGTCATCATTAGATTTTTAAATTCTTCAAGGCTACGATAAATGGAGGAGTTGGTAAAGCAGCTGGACCACATAATCTCTTACAGTGACCCATTAAAATTTTAGTAGCTACTCCATCTATCTCCTTCTTTTCCGTACCTTTTTAGATTAGCCATATGAACACTTTCACTCAATGTCTTCAGAGTTTTTCATCCATTTTATCCCTATTTTTTCCTTTGTTCTGAATAATCCTAATCTTTTCCATCACTCAACCCTTCTTATGGGAAATGAGCCAAGAGGTCAATGGCCACTTCTTTTATGTAATCCTGCTCATCTCTCAGTAGAATAACATAAGGAACCCAAGTATTTGGAAACTCTTCAGTCATAACATCAATAATTACTTGAGGCAAAGGCATAAAATTAGGGGATACTTTAGTATCGTCACAAGGCCAATCCAAAGTTGCTGGTATTTTCAACATTTCAGAAGCTTCCGAAGGATTATTTCATTTATTATCTAATTTCCCCTCTGCAGGTATGTTTTATGTACCTTGCCTTTATGCACCTCTACAGATTGGGAATTTGACCTTCTAACCACATTTCTGTAAAAGTTGCAACTAATTGAAGATCCTGAGCAAGACCAAGCATACTCTTCCATTCAGCAGTACCTAATACAAGGGAAATAGCTCTTCAGATCTGAATGCGTAAAATCCGTTTTAGGAGAGGCTTCCTGGGAAGCTGTTTTTGTCACTCCACAAACAACTTGCTCTATTTTCTTTGTCTTTGATTTCCTTCCCTTGAAACCTGTAAAGTCTTTTTTAGTGATTCTCATTTAGACTGAGCCACATTCTGATCAAAAGAAATATCTCCTCGATTCTTTTTTGACATGCTATCTCTCCTCTTTAGGATCGCCAATTATAATTTGGCGGACTTTGAACCTTCAGTTCTTTCTGCTACTTTCATTTTTCCAAAGTAGCCAAAATTACAGAATTCTTGGCTGACTTCTGCTCTACCTGAATTTCTTTTTTGACCCATGTAACTATTTTCCTTGGCTCAGTATTTACCACCTCCAAGTTCTATTGATATGCTTTCCCTCGCATCGGTGGTGGCGGCACTTGCGTGATCTCAAACCAGAAGTGGCCCGGGAGTCAGCCTATCATCAAAGGTCCACATCTCCCTTTCTTCATCTTTCTTTTCCCCGGAGTCTTAGCCATACTCTACTCAATGCGCAAAGTACATCAATCACAGAAGGCTGGAGAACTGAGAGGACTCCACAGGGTATAATCATATGTGGCTTTGATAAAGGTAAAGTCTTTTGAACATCAGGAGAAAGGAAGCACAAGTAAACATCAGAGAGGTCTTAGATTTTTGGGCACGACCCCCATGATCCCCTCCTCAATTTTATAGAATGTGCTTTGTCTTTGGACTATAACTCGCCAAGATATGTGTGAGAGACCTTCGTCCCAGGCCAGCTAAGCACAAGTTTCCTGAGGAATCTTTTATAAACTAGCAGTCAGTAGCTAAAATAAGGCTATGTAATTGGTTAAACCAGATGCAAACCATCGCTCTACATTTTCAATAAACAATGTAGACAGCTTGCTATTCGGTGCCATGAGGGAAGTTTCAGAATTAAAACTGCACATTGTAAATCCGTAGGCAGTACATTTGATTCCAATCCTGGCCAATGGTCAGTATTATGGTTCCAGGCACCCTGGAGATAAGCACAGAGCTGCAGTTGCTCAGATCAGCTCGCAGTTCATCTTATCTGTATACAATATTCCTTTCCTGTACAAATTTTAGTTTTCCATAGAGTAGATATTTGATTCTTTTTTCATTTTCTTGGTTTCCTATTACATCATTACCTATCTTCCTCTGCTTCCCACCGTTTGGAGATGAAGGTATGTTCTTTTATTTTTGGCCAAGGTTAACCCATCCATCATTACTCTCGATTCCTCCCTCTCTTTCTCTTTCATTCATTCAACAATTAAGTATTGGGTTTCTACAATGTGCTAGATCCCATGTTTGCCTTCAAGGAGCTTAAAGTTTATTAAGGAAGATAATCATGGAAACATGTAAATGGGATTGGATGTTGTCAGTGATATGAGAGAAGTGTGTCCCAGGTAGGGTGGAGCACAAAGAAGAGGGTTTTCAATTCTGCTCACTAGTTCAGGAAAAGTTTTGAATAAAAATTGGTACTTGATGGGTGAGTTGGAGTGGAGGATGAATAGTTGCACTATGAACAGGTACATTATGCTGTGTAGTAAATAGGAAGCCACTGAAAGAATTTTGGCTGGTAAATAAAGTGGTCAGGTTTAGAAAGATTTTTCTTGTGATGGTTGGATAATGGATTGGAGTTGGGCAAGACTAGAAGTAGGAAGTTTGTTATGTTCCATCTGCTCTGCTGGAGAAAAGTATTTTCTGTATTCCTGGGGAGTTGGAGGCAGAATACTGGTCAGGCATCACTGGGCACGGACTCTGCTTTCTCCATGCCATTATAATATAGGCTTCTTAATGCTGAATTTGTTTCAAGATCCAGGAGAGCCTGATGTTGAAAAATATTCCTTTAAACAGAAGTGCAAAGATTATAAATATAGTTTCTTTCTGGAAGGGGCTGTAGAAACAAGTAACATAGCCAAAAATGTATCTGTTTTCTCAACTTTGGTACCAGTACAGTTGAAGAGGGTAAGGCAAACAGCACTGAGGTGTGTTTCTTGCATGTCCAATAGAGCTCAGTATTCTTGCTTAAATAAATCCGGAAAGTGCGGGTGTAGGTTTTGGGGGTGTATGTGTTGGTGGTGGCAGGGATTCGACAGTAGCAGGGGTACAGAGTTGCTTCCAGCCAATTGTAACTCTCCTGAGTGCTGTACTGTCTCTCCTAGGTCTCCTCTTATTTGCCCATTTGGAGTTGTTTCCTTGGTTTCACGCTTATCATTGTAGAATCTACATCCAAGTGATGCTCCAAGCCATGTCCTTCTGACACAGACGGCTTGAACCGTCAGCACGACTCCTTTGTCACACTTCACCATCTCTTTCTCCCTATATAGAAAACTCCAATGATCTACTTCATTTATTTTTAATAAGAACAGCCTTTCTACTTTCATTTTGGAATAACGAAGGCACACTGTGAAGATGGGACAAAGGCAGAGCCCGAATACTAGTTTCCCATTTTGATCTTCTGCTCAATTAAACCCTAAAACTTCTCAATAATGCCAACTGACAGCTTGCCTCTCATGTGGATGCCAAGCAGTTTATTCTTTTGGGGTCCTTTCCTTAACATCAGAGGCAATGTTTAAGTGGGTCTCAAAGGGCTTCTCTGCTGGGATCCAAACATTTTGTTTAGCAAGGATAAGCAGAAAGCCAGTGAAACAAACAAAAGAGGTAATTGAGAAAAGCATTTGTAATGTGATGGTAAGCTTGAAAGTAACATTACCCATCCTTTCATAAAGGGAAGTGAGAACAACCTGCTGGGTAAAACCAAGAGTTGACTTTCTCATGAGATCCTTGGTGTTATTAAGCTACATTCACTCTACAGGCAAGTATTCAGCATCTGTCATCCGTTTAAGTCTTTGAAAGTGTGCACATCTAAAAAGAAGAGTCTTTAGTTTTTCTTTTTAGAATAAATGATGATGATGTTGATGATAATTTCTCAGACAGCAAACACCATTACATGCATTGACAAGGAAAGATAGGGTGCTAGAAATAATGGTAATGTGAATTCAGAAATTAACCACATAGTCAAAAATATTTTAAAGACTGGCCTACAGTAAACAAATAAAACTATGTGCCCCCAAGACTAAAATCTAGTCATACAGAAAGGGTTCCACTGCTTGAAAAGATATTAGGATTCAGAACTAATATTTGGGAGGTTCTTAAAGGAATATTATAGCAATTTTGATTGCAGTAAAATGAATGTTTATAGACCATGGAGGAGACCATGTGAGCAGGATTTATGGGAGCAATCAGGTCAGTGAGGATTAGAAAGTACTGGACCCTGTATTGCTGAAGAGTTTTTGCCAAAACAAGCTCACAATAGTTCATGGAAGAGAGTTAGTAATCATATTATGAAAAATAATAGTAACAACAAGCAATTCAATAAAACATAAAGTGAAAATATGCTTAATACTATTATTTTGGAAGTAGCGTATCTTTTAAAGCCAGGAATTCAAGTTTATGCTCTATCACGTAGTAGTAACGAGGCCTTGGAAAATTCTCAGACCTTGATTATCACAATGCTAAAATGAGTTATAAAAATTACTTTAAAGTTTATATCAGGATTGCTTGAAATTAAACGTATATTGAAGCACTTTTGTAAACCTTAAGTAAGAAATCCTTAAAGCACTGTGTCAATGCTACTTTTTAATGCTGCTTTTAAATTTATCATTTTGAGTGGCATCATATTTACTTATTGTATCAAGACTTATTCAGTTGGAAGTGAGAGAAACCTACCTTAAGCTAATTTATATTTAAAAAATATATATAATGATAATTCTAGATGTGGCCAATCCATGTTCTCAAATAGCAGAAGGGAGCATATATTAAACATATCACAGAAGTTACAGAGAGAATGAGCAATTCCAAAAGTCTTTTTATTTTTCAAAGCTAAAGAAATTGACAAACCTCTGGTAAGAATAAGCAGAAGAGAAAGACAAGACACAAATTGTCAATATCAGCTGTGAGAAAAGTACACGATTAGAGGTATCCAGAAATTAAACAGATAATGACTGGTATTATTAGTGACATATCAATAAATTTGAAAATGTACACCAAATAAAAATCCTTAGGAAAATATAATTTATCAGGAATTATTCAGGAAGAGCAAGCCCTGATGGCCCAGTAGTTAAAGTTTGGCATGCTCCACTTCAGTGGCCTGGGTTCGGTTCCCAGGTATGGAACCACACCACTTGTCTGTCAGTAGCCATGCTGTGGCGGCAGCTTACATGGAAGAACCAGACAGACTTACAATTAGAATATACAACTACATCCTGGGGCTTTGGAGAGGAAAAACGAAAAGAGGAAGATTGGTGACAGATGTTAGCTCAGGGTGAATCTTTCCCAGCAAGCAAACAAAAAACTTGTACTTAAAAAAAAAAAGAAAAGAAAAGAAAAAGAATTATTCAGGAAGAAAGAGAAACCTGGACAGTTCTAAGTCATTAAAGAAGTAGAATCAATAATCAAAAATTTCTCACAAGATTGGCCTTACTAGTAAGTTCTACCCCTAATTGGCTCTACTACTGAGTTCTACCATTCAAGATGATAGAAAAATTGGGAATACTCCCTAACTTTTATAACAAGAGTAGTGTAATGATACAAAATCTGGTAAGAACAGTACAACAAAGGTAAATTATAGGCCAATCTCATTCATGAACATAGATGAAAAATTTCTAAACAAAATATTAACAAACAGAATCTCAATCTTTAAAAAAGGATGTTATGACAAAGTTGGATCTCTTCTAGGATTTCAGGCTTAGCTTAAATTTAGTCAATCAATTAATGAAATTCCCAGCAATATGGGATTATAGTCCTATCAATAACTGCAGAAAATGCATTTGATAAAATTTTAAATTTTTTTTAAAAGAAATAGTAAGTAAATTAGAGTAGATATTTAGCATCTACAATGAACTCACAATAAATAATATACTTAATGTTGAAAATGTCAAACTCTTTCCTTTAAGGTTGGTTCATCTTTCGCCACAGGTAGACAACATTGTGTTGGAAGTGATAGCCAGTTCAGTAAAGCAAGGAAAAAGAAAGATTGGAAAAGAAGAAACAAAACTGACGTTATTTGTAGTTGATGAGATTATTTAAATAAAAAAATCAGAGGCTCCACAAATTATTAAAATTAATGAGAGTTTAGCAAATTTTTTTATTTAAATTGAATTATTAAAAAATCAATTTGATTTCTATATACTAGCAAGAAATGGAGAATGAAATTTAAAAAGATATCACTCAGGGGCCGGCCCCTTGGCCGAGTGGTTAAGTTCGCGTGCTCTGCTTCGGCGGCCCAGGGTTTTGCTGGTTCGGACCCTGGGCATGGACATGGCACTGCTCATCAGGCCACGATGAGGAAGTGTCCCACGTAGCACAAACAGAGGCACTCACAACTAGAATCTACAACTATGTACTGGGGAGCTTTGAGGGGAAGAAGAAGGAAAAAAAAGATACCATTCAAATAGTATGAAAACTATCATATATCTAAGAACAAATTTATCAAAAGATATGCAGCACCAGCCATGTAGAAACTATAAAACATCACTGAGAGAAATTAGAAAGGCCTGTGTAGACACACCACAAACATGGGTCAGAAAAACAATAATAATTTAGAGCTTGAATGTAATTCCAATGAAAATCTCAATAGGGTTTTGTTTTGTTTTCAGTAGAACTTGGAAGATGATTCTAAAATATATTTGTAACTACAAAGGGCCAAGAATGGAGAAGACACATATAAAGAAGTAAATGGCGAAAACACATGCTCCATCAGATGTCAATATTTATTATACATTGCAGCAATTAAAACAGAGGTAAATAAACAGGTCAGTGGAGCACCACAAAGAGCCCAGAAAAAAATCCACATGTATGCAGTCTTGATATATGACAGAAGTAGCTTGGGAGATAAATGAGGAAAGACAGATTTTTCAATAAATAGTGCTGGGTCACTTGTCTATGTATGTATGTATATATGAGTGTGTTTATGTGTGTATATATGCATGTGTGTATGTATGTATCTACTTATCTATCTTGCCTATCTATTTTCAGCATCTGTTCATCTACTCATCTATTTATACTTCATTTTTCTCAAAGGATTTGAGGTAAGTAACTAAAATTCATGAAAGAGGAAAACAATAATTGAAAGGATAAGGAGTAGTAGTTTTTATACATAAATTGTTGTTTCTGTTGGAAGAGTCCAAGGGTAAAAGAAGTTTAATCAGAAAAGGGTTTCCTGTGGATGTGGAACTGCATAATTCAGGTAAAACTCTGTTTCTTTTACATGACCATTTGTCATAAGGATTTGCAGCTTATTAGAAATGAACTTTGGACAATGCCTTTTAACCTGGTTAGAATTTAAGATTGAGAAATGATTCCATTTGACAGAAGAAAGGACTAATTGACATTAAGATCACGTCTCCTGATTATTTGGCTTTGTGCTTTTCTGGCAGAATTGAATTGACACCATGAGGTTATTGCGACCTTTGCCAATTTCTCTGCTTAGTAAACTGAATTATTTTGATTTGTGGTTCATGAGCTGAGGATTTTAGCCCCCTATATCATTAACCTAGGTCAGATACCCTATTATATGAGAGTATATGTTATCCACAGCATGTTAGCTATATATTGATCACGTTAGTGTATATTATGCTATTTATTATAAATTAGTGTGTTCACAATCCTCTAGCATTTTGTTCTATTTGGGGCTCAAAATTTCTACAAATTGTGACTGCTTCAAAGTAAACCATTTATTTTTCCTTTAAAGCTGATTAGAAATTGGCAAGGCCTTCTTTAGCAGTGAACCATAATGACCCACATCAGAGGGAGTGCGCACGTGCACACACACACACACAGATACACACAAAGATACAACATACTTAAATATATACATATACAACCTGAGAAGGGAAGCTATTTCATCGATCTTTTAAAAAGAGCTCTTAAATTAGACAACTGTACAGTACTGTTTTGTAGACAAGAGGAGACCACGAGGCTGGAGATATGTAAAGTTTCATTTGTGGAAACCTCCCAAGAATGAATGAAGCCTCAATGATGGTTTAATGTAACTTTAACAAACTTCAAAATATTCAAAGACCTTAACATTGGGAAGAAAATATTGGGTTGTATAGGTGAAAATACTAGATTGTGTAGATGACAACACCTTAAAATAACTGTGAACTGAACAGACCATGGCAGGTGGATACCACAATATCTCTCCAATTTAGTATTTTATGAGAAAAGCAACATGCTGACTGACAGTTACAACATCTAGTGCTATTAAAATTTTCAAAACAAAGCCTTTCAAACAGAAACTTATAACAGATATGGGGAATTTAAGGAAGGATCTTGTACACCGAAAGCGTGATGGTTCTCAGAATGGGCTTTTGGAGCCTGGAGCCAGACCTGAAACATATACACTGTTCAGGAGAAGCCAACAGACAGTACCAGTCAGGTAATCAGGACCAGTCAGATAGAGTATTTGAGGGTTCCATTGCAAACTCATAGGCTGGCCCAGATCCACAAACTTTGTAGTCCTTCAGGAACTATTTGTTGAATAAACGAACGGGGGTAGGTGATAACAGAAAAGTGGTTCTTAAGATAGATGATTAGCATCAAGAAAACCATGCAAAGGAATTTAGTTAATCCCCAAGTAGAAGAGTGGGGCACAGGACCAAACAGGGGCAGCAGGACAAATGTGATGAAAATGGTGGCAACTAGTCAGTGACAAAGGTGTCACAGCTGGGGCATGGCCCAGATGCCGGGTTGGGGCTAGGTCCGGGACTTAGGCTCTTAGGGGATCCGGAGGGACAAAACAAGATGCCAGTCTGAGAGAACAGATGCACTGGTGCAGTTATCAAGGCAGGGCCCCAGGAGCAAGCAGGCTTGCAGCAAGGTTCAATCGATGCAGAATCACTTGAGGTCTGAAATGGGCCGAGTCCGCCCTGGAGCCTGAGTTAGGTTTGAACCTTTGGGAGAGAATCAGTGTTTCTGGTTGTGATCAGACATAGTTACAGCAAATGGATTAAACTGAAGTTTATTATGGCAGTTTGCCTTTCTTTCCAGTGGAATCACATGGAGAGAATAACAGAAAGAAACTACATTCCAAGTAAAATTACCTGCAATTAAGGGATATACGAGGAAGTTAGGTTGTTAATTAAACAACAATCCCAATTTTCAGAACAACCTAACAGACAGCTTGAAGCAGGTGCTGACTGACCTGTTGGAGAGAATTCTCATGGGTTTCTAGTGCTTTCATCCATCTTACTAGGGAGACTCTGACTGCTCTTTGTTCTGGACTGTCCTTTCAAGGATGTTTGTACAGTACCTTGGAAGACAGAGATGGTGTCTCTCCAGAGCAAAGTGCAGCCATGCTTACTACATGGTACAATCAAAATGTCTCTTTCTGGAGCAAAGAGCAAGCATGATTACTGCCCATCATGACCGATCCTGGTTCTGTCATCGTGGGGTTCCTTTCCTGTAAGACAACCCATAGTGTGTGCTTGTGTCACCTGGCCCTCTGCATGTCACTCTGTAGTAATTGGGGCTTGGGGAACCAGCACAAAAATGCTGATACTGTGGCTACAGCTATTGGTGTGAGTAAAAACTGTCCGCCTCTCCCCAAGGAGTCTCATTTGTTTTACCCGCATTCACGAAACTGTGACAGACTAACTTGTTAGCTAATAAGAAGAGTCAAATGTCAGACATTACAGTTTTTTTCAGAACCAGGGCTGATTTCGGAATTCTTTAAATATAAGACTTTGTTCTAAGTAAGCCAAAAGGATATCAGAATTTGTTGATAGGGTACCTATGCACATTCACATTAATATATTTCTTTAAGCCATTATTCTAATAGTAATTTTTAGCTTATCCATTTCTTATAACATGGTGTGTATCTAATTCACACCATAAAAAAAGCTTTGCTTTTAAAGGAAAATATAACCCAATAAATTATCTATTTCAATTTTTTTCTAATTTTAGTCATATGTACTTGAGCATTGTTGAACTGAGAACCTAGTTACTAGATTTATAACAATAAATATTAGGAGAAGCTAAAAGACATCTTTGTTAGGAAGAGAATGTGGGAGGAGTACCTTTTGAATCAATCTTATTCGTTCAAATCATCACATATATTCTAGCTGTTGTATTTTCTCACTTGAAAATGTTGCTTTTTGTGTGTGTGTGAGGAAGATTGGCCCTGAACTAACATCTGTTGCAAATCTTCCTCCTTTTGCTGAAGAAAGATTATTGCTGAGCTAACAACTGTACCAATCTTCCTGCATTTTATGTGGGATGCCACCACAGTGTGGCTTGACAAGTGGTGCTAGGTCTGCTCTGGGGGTCTGAACACATGAACACTGGGCCACCGAGTGGAGTGTGTGCACTTAACCACTACGCCACCAGGCTGGCCCCAGAAAACGATAGCCGTTCCCATAATGATAGCCATTATGGGAACTGTGGATCTCTAATAGTATTTGGGGAGAGTGGGTTGGGATATTATTAAAAAAAGTAAGCATTGGCTTTTCTGCAAGAAGACTTTGCTTAAGGTTTCAGATTTTGCAAGCCTTACCTAATGACCTTGAACAACTCACTTATCTTCTTTGGGCACCAATTTCCTCATAAAAATTAAAAATAAACAGCAACGGTTATGGTCCTGATCACCTAACTTACTTGTGCTTTGAAAACTCTTAGATGTTAACACTTTTATTTTCAGTAGAAATCTGCTAGCACTGTAAAGAAGATACCCTGGTAAGGACTGTAGGAATCCTGCAGCATCCAGCTAGGAACTGCAATGGTCTTTTTCATATCCAGTGCTATTCCTTAAGAAATAAATGGAACGTGGTGGGAAGAACACTGAGAGGAGAGGACACAGCCTCGTGACAGTAGGGCAGAGGATGAATGGAAGCTTGTATGGGTATTCAAAGCACATGCCATTCAAACAATGATATGCAAATTTGCAATGAAATGTGTTTATTTCGGAAATAAATTCCCAGAGATGTTTTCATGAAAGCCAGCCGTTTTGCCTAATGATCAATTACTATGTTTTGCTGAATGACAAATGAGAAATTTACCAAAGTTAACTTTACCAAAAGCTATTTTCTCCTAAATATTCATAATGCTTACAGCACCTTATATGGTGGATTATTAGGACCTGGCTTGCTTTGTGCAACTTGGACACAAGTTTTTCACTGTCCCCTTAGTCTCTCTTCTCTTGGCCCTTTGGTCTATGCCCTCCCCATCACTCATTCCCTCTACTCAGTCTTGTAGTCTTTTCTCTCAGCCTATCAACTTCTATCTGTCTTTCAGGCTCACCTCTCTTTGCTCCTAAGTTTCTTTATTCCCCTTCTCCTCTCTATTGCTGTTCTCTCCTGGTCCCTCAAAATTCCCCCATTTCCCCTGTTGATCTCTCTTCTTTCTGCTCCCTCTCTCAATTTGTTTTTTTTGGTCCCTCTGTCTTGTTCCATTATCCCATCCTCGTCTCTCCTATCTCTGAAATCTCTACTTCACAGCCTTTTTTTCAGAGATCGGTAGTCCAGGCTGTTCTTTGTGCTCTCAGGCTTTTCTTTCCTTCCCCAGCAAAGTGCTTCCTCTTTCTATCCAGCTTTCAAACTGCAGGAACAGCAGTATAAGCAGAAAACCAGGGGAAAGATTAATTAAACAATCCTTAAATTGTTATGATCTCCTCATAAATTAAAATCTATGTAAAGACTGCATCCAATATGAATGTCATAAATCTTTGGCTAATGAAATAAAAGCAGGTTTCTAGTATATTGGTAATTTTAACCAAGGAGGAAAAGTGATCATTTGACATATTGTTCCTTTGGAAAATTGAATTTCAGGTAAATTGACCTAGAATCATTCTTAGTGGAAAGCAATAAAGCACTAAGTGTCACTCCAAATTCCAAGAAAGTAGTCATCTTAAATTTGTCGTACACTTTGTCAGAATTGGTTCTTGAGTGTGAGGTCACTAGCTATGGTTGGAGGCAGCAAGTGAAAATACAGAAACTGGAAAGACAGTGTCTTAATTTCTTTTCATTCAAAATTTTTTTCTCATGTTTCTTTATGGATTCAGAAGTAAAATTTAGAAGATTTTCACATATTAATCTGTGATAGAACTGGAAGTGGAAGGTATTCTAAATTTAGAGAGGCTTCTCAATGACTCCATTTTGAAATATTGAAATGAATGAAACAGAGCTCTCTTGTCCCCAAATATGTGGGACTTATTTTTCTAGCCATCCCAAGCCACTGCTATAAATTTACTCGAGTGTATTTTTTCTGGGGAACCTGAAATAAATGATATCAATTGGAATTTTGAGAAGCTATTAAAGAATTTTTGATATGTAAGTTGATATGGTGGTAAATAAGGTGATGGTAATAATGAGTAATAAAGTTTCTAAGTAACTAAAATGTGACAGGAAACACTGGTAAACTTAAAAACAGTGGTGGTGTGAGATTATTCCTAAGTACTCTCTTTCCAAAAATCTACCCAGACCAATCTCCTGGCATCAAGAATGAAAGCAGTCTCTCTCCCCTTTTCCTCTTCTAAACACCAGTGATCCTTTAAAGGGAGCACGAATCCTGCTTCACCTGCAAATCTTCTCTGGACGGAATCTGAAATCTTTCCCTCTTCTGAATTCTAACATTAATTACCATTTGTGCTATATACATCTGACCATCATGTACTGCCTTGTGGCAACTCTTTTATTTTTCTCTCTTAACATGTCACTTAAAGTAAATTTATTTAAAAAACACATGTGTGAGTGGTGTCAGCATCATAGCGAAGTGAGGTCTTCCCTTGGATTCTCCCCTCTAAGATACAAGCAAAAGGACTTTCATACACCAACAGAGGACATATACACATCACAAAAGACGTTTGGGAGACCCACACAGCCATATACCTGAAGGTGGTGGTGGGGCTGGATCCTCTGGAGGAAGTGAAAGCTGATCCGCAGGAGCTCCATGGAGAGAGACAGGCTGCAGCAGTGGGAGTTGCACAGGAGAAAAGGGCACCCTGTCCCCTTCTGTACTCCATCCCCAGAATCGTCAGGAGCACAGTGTGGTGAATGGGGTAGTGGCGGGGGAGTTAGGGCTCAGGCACTCTAGTCCCAGGTTCGCCTGGAGCAAGGTGAAGAGAGTTTGGCAGCAGTGGCAGGAAAAGTGCACAGCCCCAGAGTCATCTGGAGCAAGGTGTGGAGAGTGTGGTAGCTGTGGAGGAGAGAGAGGGTGTGCAGCTGGGAGAGGCACCCTGGTCCGTGCTTGGTGCTCCAGCCCCAGAATCATTCAGAGCATGGTGTAGAGAGTGTGGCAGCTGCGGAGGGGAAAGTGCAAACCAAGAGAGGTGCCCTGGCCCCTGCTTGGCACTCCAGCCCCAGAATTGTCTGGAGCACAGTGCAGAGAGCTTGGCAGTGGCGGCAGAGAAAGAGAGTGCTCCAAATCTGCCATTGATCAGTCACTCAGAGAGAAAAGCAGTTAGTGGCTGGAGCTGGGGAGCCCTTTCCTGTGCCGGGCCCAGAATACACAGAACCTGACCCCATCCTGTGGTGGTACGTGGCAGCTGTGACCTAATAAGAACACCATTAAGAAGCAAAAATCTACCCCATCAAGCAGTATGAGTAGGTGTATTAAAGCTCCGGGCCAGAAGGGAAGTGACAAGTACCCAGAAACCAACCCTGAAGGAACAGACATCCATAACCTAAATGGCAAAGAATTCAAAATAGCTATCATAAAAAAACTGATCAAGTTACAAGAAAACACAGGAAGACAAATTAACAAATTCAGAAGCTTCTACACAAAGGAGATTGAAACCATAAAGAAGAACCAATCAGAAGTGTTAGAGATGAAAACCACAATGTATGAAAAAAAATCTCCAACTCTCCTAACTTTGTCAGTGTAAAAAGACCCACTCCAAGGCATATAGTAATGAAGCTGGCAAACATCTAGGACAAAGAAAATACACTAAGAGCAGCAAGGCAGAAGAAAATAACTTACAAAGGAATCTCTATCAAGCTTTCAGTGGATTTCTCAGAAGAAACCTTACAGGCTAGGAGAGACTGGAAAGATACATTCAAAATCCTGAAAGACAAAAACTTTCAGCCAAGAATGCTGTATCCAGCAAAAATCTCCTTCAGATATGATGGCGAAATAAAAACTTTCCCAGATAAACAGAAGCTAACCAAGTTCATTGTCACTACCCACCCCCACAACAAGAAATCCTCAAGAAGGCCCTCATATCTGAAAAAAAAAAAGGAAAGGGGCCACAAAGCCCTGAGCAAGGAGGAGAATAGGTAGGCAATAATCAGAAAATGGCAGCTCTCTATCAGATCAGGTTAGTAAACACTTAACTTTACATCAAGGGTAAAGAAAAGGAAAACACCAAAACAAAAATGATCTCATCTTTTTAACCACAAACTCACAACACAAGATGGAAAAGATATGACAAAAATAACTTAGAAGGGGAAGAGGCAAGGGATGGAATCAGTGTAGTCTAGGAAATAAGAGGCTATCAGAAAATAGACTATCTCAGCTATGAGACTTTTTATAAGAACCTAAGGGTAATCACTATACAAATAATTAGGACAGAGACATTCATAATAAACAAGGAGAAAACGAATAAAATCAACAGAGAAAACTACCCAATCAAACTGGTGGTCTGAAATACATGGGATGAGAAACAAAGGAAATCCAGAAGAATCAGGAAATGTCCAATAAGATGGCAGTATTAAGCCCTCATATATCAATAATCATTCTAAATGTAAATGGATTGAATTCTCCAGTCAAAAGACACAGAATGGCAGGATGGATTAAAAAAACAAGACCCAACAATATGCTGCCTCCAGGAAACACATCTCAACTGTAGGGACAAACAAAGGCTCAGAATGAAGGGCTTGGAATACTCCAAGCTAATGGCAAACAAAAGAAAGCGGGTGTTGCCATGCTTATATAAGACAAAGTAGACTTCAGGATAAGACTGGGAAAGAGAGACATAAAGTGGCAGTATATAAAGATAAAAGAGACTCTCCACCAAGAAGACATAACACTTATAAACATGTATGTACCCAACACAGGAGCACCAAAGTACCTAAAGCAACTATTAACAAACCTAAAAGAAGACATTAATAATAACACAATAATAGTTGGGGACCTCAACATCCCACTTACATCAATGGATAGGTAATTCAGACAAAAAGTCAACAAGGAGATAGTGGACTTAAATGAAAAACTAGACCAGATGAACTTAATAGATATAGATAGAGCACTCCATCCCAAAACAATAGAATACACATTCTTCTCAAGCGCACATAGAACACTCTCAAAGATAGGTCATATATTGGGAAACAAGGCAAACCTCAATAAATTTAAGAAGATTGAAATCATATCTACTATCTTTTCCAACCATACTGCTGTGAAACTAGAAATCAACTACAAGAAAAAAGCTGAAAAAGGAACAGAAATGTGGAGACTAAACAACAAGCTAGTGAACAACCAATGGGCTGTTGAAGAAATAAAGGGAGAAATGAAAAAATATTTGGAGATAAACAAGAATGAAAACATACAATGCCAACTCTTATGGGATGCAGCAAAAGCAGTCCTAAGAGGGAAATTTATAGCAGTACAGGCCCACATTAACAAACAAAAAAAGCTCAAATAAACAATCTTAAACCACTCCTAACAGAAGTAGAAGAAGAAGAACAAAAAAAACCCAAACTCAGCAGAAGGAGAGAAATAATAAAAATTAGAGCAGAAATAAATGAAACTGAAACAAAAAAGACTGTGAAAAAGATTAATGAAAGAAGGAGCTGATTCTTTGAGAGAATAAACAAAATTGACAAACCCTTAGCCAGACTCACTAAGAAAAAAAGAGAGAAGGCTCAAATAAATAAAATTAGAAATGAAAGAGAAGAAATTACAATGGATACCACAGAAATACAAAAGATTATAAGAGAATATTATGAAAAGCTATATGCCAACAAACTGGACAATCTAGAAGAAATAGATAAATTCTTAGACTCTTACAACCTCCCAAAACTGAATCAAGAAGAAATAGAGAATCTGAATAAACCAATCACAAGTAAAGAGATTGAAACAGTAATCAAAAACCTCCCCCAAAATAAAAGTCCAGGACCAGATGGCTTCTTGGGAGAATTCTTCCAAATATTCAAAGACAATTTATTACTTATTCTACTCAAACTATTCCAAAAAATTGAGGAAGACAAAGACATTCCTAACACATTCTATGAGGCCAACATCACCCTGATCCAAAAATGTGACAAGGACAACACAAAGAAGGAAAATTAGAGGCCAATATTGGTGATGAACATAGATGCAAAACTCGTCAACAAAATATTGGCAAACCAAATACAGCAAGACATTAAAAAGATCATATACCATGATTAAGTGGGATTCATACCAGGGACACAGGGATGGTTCAACATCTGCAAATAAGTCAATGTGATACATACCATATTAACAAAAGGAGGAGCAAAACCCACATGATTATCTCCATAGATGCAGAGAAAGTTTTTGACGAGATCCAACATCCATTCGTGATAAAAACTCTCAATAAAATGCATATAGAAGGAAAATACCTCAACATAATAAAGGCCATATATGACAAACCCACTGCCAACATCATACTCAACAGAGAAAAACTGAAAGCCATCCAGCTGAGAGCAAGAACAAGACAAGGGTGCCCACTCTCACCACTCTTATTCAACATACTACTGGAGGTTTTGGCCAGAGCAATTAGGCATGAAAAAGAAGTAAAAGGAATCCAAATAGGCACTGAAGAAGTGAAACTCTCTCTCTTTGCAGGTGACATGATGTTATATATAGAAAATCCTAAATCATGCATCAGAAAACTATTCGAAATAATTGATAACTACAGCAAAGTTTCGGGATACAAAGTCAACGTACAAAAATCAGTGGCATTACTGTATTCTAATAATGAACTAACAGAACAAGAACTCAAGAATATAACCCCATTTACAATCACAACAAAAAGAATAAAATCTCTAGGAATAAATTTAACCAAGGAGGTGAAAGACCTATACAAGGAAAACTATAAGACATTACTGAAAGAAATTGATAACGACATAAAGAAATGGAAAGATATTCCATGTAAATGGATTGGAAGAAAAAAGGTAGTTAAAACGGCCATACTACCTAAAGCAATCTACAGATTCAATGAAATCCCAATCAGAATTCCAGTGACATTCTTCACAGAAATAGAACAAAGAATCTTAAAATTCATATGGGGCAACAAAAGACCCCAGTAGCCAAAGTAATCCTTAGAAACAAGAACAAAGCTGGTGGCATTGCAATCCCTGACTGCAAAACGTATTATGAAGCTATAGTAATCAAAACAGCATGGTACTGGTACAAAATCAGACACACAGATCAATGGAACAGAGCTGAAAGCCCAAAAATAAAACCGTACATATACAGACAGCTAATCTTTAACAAAGGAGCCAAGAGCATACAATGGAGAAAGGAAAGCCTCTTCAATAAATAGTGCTTGGAAAACTGGACAGCCACATGCAAATGAATGAAAGTAGATCATTATCTTTCTCCACACACAAAAATAGACTCAAAATGGGTCAAAGACTTGAAGGTAAGACTGGAAACCACAAAACTTCTGAAAGAAAATATAGGCAGTACACTCCTTGACAGCAGCCTTACGAGGATCTTTACAAATAAGATGTCCACTCAGACAAGGGAAACAAAAGAAAAAATAAACCAGTGAGACTTCAACAGACTAAAGAGCTTCTGGAAGGCAAAGGAAACCAAGATCAAAAGGAAATAACAACCCACTAACTAGGAGAAAATATTTGCAAATCATATATCTGATAAGGGGTTAATCTCCATAGTACATAAAGAGCTCACACAACTGAACTACAAAAAAAATAAACAACCCAATCAAAAAGTGGGCAGACGATATGAACAGACATTTTTCCAAAGAAGATATACAGATGACCAATAGGTACATGAAAAGATGCTCAACATCACTAAGCACCAGGGAGATGCAAATCAAAACTACACTTAGGTATCACCTTAAGCCTGTTAGAATGTCTATAATCACCAAGGAAAATAAAAAATAACAAATATTGGAGAGGTTGTGGAGAAGTGGGAACCCTCATCCACTGTTGGTGGGGATGCAAACTGGTGCAGCCACTGTGGAAAACAGTATGGAGATTTCTCAGAAAACTAAAAATAGAAATACCGTATGACCCAACTATCCCACTACTGGATATTTATCCAAATAACTTGAAATTAACAATACAAAGAGATTTATGCACCCGTATGTTCATTGCAGCATTGTTCACTATAATGAAGATGTAGAAGCAACCCAAGTGCCCCATGGGTAATGATTGGATAAATAATGGAGTACCCCTGAGCCATAAAAAAATACATAATCGTCCCATTCACAACCACGTGGATGGACCCTGAAGGCATCATGTTAAGCAAAATAAGCCAGACAGAGAAAGACAGATACCATATGATTTCACTCATATGTGGAAGATAAACAAACTTACAGACAAATAGAGCAATTTAGTGGTTACCAGGGGAAAGGAGAGGGGAGGGTGGGCACAAGGCATGCAGGGGCACTTTTATATGGTGTTTGACAAATATTACTGCACAAGTGAAATTTCACAATGTTATAAACTATTTAGACCACAATAAAAAAATTAAAAAAAAATAAAACACAGGGGTTGGAGGGAGGGAGGAATGAATAGCTGGAGCACAGGGGATTTTTCCGGGCAGTGAAGATACTCTTTATGACGCTACAATGGTGCATACGTGTCATCATCCATTTGTCCAAACCCATCAAATGCACAACACCAAGAGTGAACAGTAATGTAAAGTACGGACTTGGGGTCATAATGATGTGTCAGTGTTCATCAACTGTAACAAATGTCCCACTCTGGTGTGGCATGTTGATCATCGGAAAGGCTGTGCATGTGTGGGGACAGACTGCTCAATTTTACTGTGAACCTAAAATCTCTCTCAAAAATAGACTATTCTTAAAAATTAAATCAGTAATACAAAATAGAACAAAGCATACGACCTAACTGTAAACCCCCCCCCCCACACACACGTGTTCATATTTTGTCTCTAAAATTAGAATGCAACCTGAGGGAAAAAAGGTTTTTGATTTTTGTTTTCTTTACAGCACACACACAGTGATTTGAAAATAGTGTGTTCCTTAAATACATGTGGATTTGAGTAAAGAGCTTAGGAAGATAAGAAAAAATAATTATACAGTGTACTTTGCTGACCATATTGTGTTTAATCTGACTTATTCCCATGCTGAGCTCTCAAAGACATAGATTTAGTGTGGTAATTCCAATCGATTTCAAGTAAAACAGAAGTACTGGGAACAGAAAACTGTTGGCACTTTATAATAGCATGTAATAAGTTTATAGACTTTGAAGCAGTATTTTTAACCTTGGCATTTATTTCAGAATGTGTTTTATTTCACACTACTTTCACTAACTACTGGTAGAATATTGGATTATTGAACTGAAGAGTTCATAATACTCTCATCATTTGTCAGCCTAGTGTTTGGAAACCACGGTATTAGATAGCAGAAGTTGTGATTTATATTGCCACTTTTTAATCTGCTCTGTGACAGTCTTCCAGAGAGTGTGAGATGTAAGCAATAGCTGAAAATTAAGGTAATGCATGATACTTTATCCAGACAAATGAGATCGATGATGTGACTTTAAATGCTGTGTCTTGCTATTTTTGTCAGCTGTTTGCATAATGATCTTTCCCATTATTCTCAATAAAAATTAAGGTTATTATATTTTACGAACTGAGTATTAAGCAGAATCATATGAAGTTGCCAATATTTGACCGTTTTTGACCTACTAAAATGGAAATTTCATATGGTTCAACCTATCTGAAATTTAGCTATATAAATTTCTGCTTTATATGTGCACTACTTAAAAAAAATGTCTTGAGAACTGTCTTTTCTATCTGTAAATCCACATTTAATTTTATTTAAAATGTATACATTCAGACTGTGATTGACTCCAAGATGATTATTGAGCTTTGTTTATTTTTTTTCCTCTTTTGGTTGGAGTGGCACATGGCAGGGTTACCATACTCTGAGTCTGACACATGCACACTTTCCTTATAACATCTAATGTTCGGCTTCTGAATACCAGCCTTTTAGCATCTGGTGTCACCACCACTGCCAAGAACAGCCCAGAAAACTCTCCAGTCTGGAACCAGTGACATTAGGCACTTTTGGATTGTTTCATTAGCGCAATCCAAACAGCAGCATTATGATATGATGAAATATGAGAATGAAAAAGTTGTCTTACATCCATAAATAAAGTGTTGTGTGATGGTAGGACATTACAGTAAACATGCTTTCGGCTGAAGAAGAAATTGGGTGATAAAGTTGAGGGCTGCTTTTAGGGCAGATCATGAGGATCAGGTGGCAGTGATTCAAATGCCACAAAAGTGGTAGAAATTATTAGCTATAATTATTAGTTATAAATATAAGAAATGTTATAAAGGAAAATGTGAGAGATCTTAGTGGTAGGTTGGGCAGTTTGCCAGAACAGTGAAAACTTCTGTTCCAGAGAGTTAAACGAAGATTTATAACTTTTTGTATATTTATAACTGTGCTTTATCATGTTCTCTGGGCACAAACTGTGTAAGCACAGGCCTATAATATCTGGTGTGGCCTGTGTAACTCATATGCTTGTTATCACACTATTTTACCTGGAAGACTAAATTTACGTGAGTAGATTTTTTTTTGGTTATATAAAGACATCTGAGTTAGACACAGTAAATGTAAAGTGACCAAGCCAAAGCAGCCGAGCTGAGTTTGTGCCTTCAGCTTGTCTGTGTGAAGAGATTAAGGTCTCCATTCAAGACTAAGAAACGATGGACGGCTGCGCAGATTATATTCTTGAATGTCACCAGTGTCTGATGCTCATAAATGAGAATGATTTATCATAGATTTTCCAAGTCTGTGATAGTTAATCAATTGCACAATATGAGCAAACTCTTTCCATTATTTTTGATGAATCATAATTAATCATAACATGCAATTTAAAATATTAATCCACAAACTGTGAGGGCAAATACTTCCATCATGTGTTCATCCACTTATTGCCTATCAGTCTACAGAGATATATTTCTTCACATTTGCTTTGAGGCATATATAATACACATTGATTCAAGGAAGTAAAAATCCAAATATTTCAGCAAATATAATACACATCGTTGTGAAATATTTTCTCTGTTAAAGATCTTGTCTTTTCTTCTAGGCAAGAAGCGTACTGCCTTTACCTTTTCCAAGTATTATTTAGATCAATAATCTTAAAACAAGGTTTTTATTATCTACTGTTGTAAAGGCCTAGGTCTATTGTAGATAAATGGGTGAGAGGGTGTGCTTTAGAACCAGGCTGCCTGGCTTCCAAACCTGGTTCCCTCAGTTGACTGCTTCTGTGTCCTTGAGCAAGCTATTTCTTGTCCTGAAAATAAGCTTTCTCTTCTGTAAAATGTAAATAATATTACCTATCTAATAGGGTTGTCATGACAGTTAAATGAGTTTAGTACACGAAAGCTCTTAGAACATTGCCTGCACCTAGAGCATCAGCAAGCATCAACAAATGTTGGCTACTGTTATTACCACCCACTATTCTCAGGACAATGAATTTTGAAGCTGAAGAAGGACATCCACATGCAAAAAGATGAATCTAGATGCAGACTTCACAATTTTCATAAAAATTAACTCCAAATGGATCATAGACCTAAATGCAAAACACAAGACTATAAAACTCACAGAAGGTAAGGAAAAAAAATCTAGATAACCCTGGGTTTGGTGATTCTTTTTACCTAAAACACAGAAGGCATGATCGAGGAAAGAAAGAATTGATAAGCTTTACTTCATTAAAATTAAAAATTTCTGCTCTGCGAAAGACACTGTCAAGAGAATGGGAAGACAAGATACAGACTGGGAGAAAATATTTGCAAAAGACACATCTGATAAAGGACTGTTATCCAAAATATACAAAGAACTCTTCAAACTGGACATTAAGATAACAACCTAATTAAACAATAGGCCAAAGACATTAACAGACACCTCACCAAAGCACATACACAGAGGGCAAATAATTATGTGAAAGATACTCCACATTGTATGTCATAAGGGAAATGCAAATTAAAACAATAATGAGGCATCACACCTATTAGAATGGCCAAAATCCAAAACATCGAAACACCAAATGTTGCTGATGATTTGGAGCAACAGGAACGCTCATTCATTGCTGGTGGAAATGCAAAATGGTACAGCTGCTTTGGAAGACAACTTGGTGGTTTCTTAGAAAACTAAAGGTACTTTTACTGCACAATCCAGCATCCACGCTCCTTGGTATTTACTTAAAAGAGTTGAAAACTTATGTGTACACAGACACCTGCACATGGATGTTCATGGCACCTTTATTCATCATTGCCCAAATTTGGAAGCAAATGAGATATTCTTCAGTAGGTGAATGGATAGATAAACTGGTACATCCAGACAATAAATTAGTATTCAGTACTAGAAAGAAATGCACTATCAAGCCATGAAAAGATATGGAGGAACTTTAAAGGCATATTACTAAGTGAAAGAAGCCAATGTGAAAACTCTACATATTGTATGATTCCAACTATATGACATTCTAGAAAAGGCAAAACTATGGAGACAGTAAAAAGATTAGTGGTTTCCAGGAGTTATCTGGCACTCACTGAGCCAGGGGGAGGGAGAGATGAGTAGACAGAGAACAGAAGACTTTTAGGGCAGTGAAACTACTCGATGATACTATGATGGTGGATACATGTTATTATACATTTGTTCAAACCCATAAAATACACAACACCAAGAGTAAACCATAGTGTAAACTTTGGACTTTGGGTGATTACGATGTGTCATCAGTTGTAACAAGTACACCACTCTGGTGGGAGATGTGAATGGGAGAGGATATACATCTGAGGGGCGGGAGGTACATGGGAAACGTCTGTACCTTCTGCTCAATTTTGCTGTGAATCTAAAACTTCTCTAAAAAATTGTCTACTTAAAAAAACCCTAGAATTGTGCTTAACAGTAAAGCAATTTAAAAATACTATTTTGTTGTTTTTAATATAGACATAAAAATAAGAAATAAAGAGTTTTTGGATTAGAAAACCAAGAAATGATGAAAGTTATACAAATACTTTGGGAGGCTATGACCTGAATCATGTCCTGCCAAAATTCTCCTGTTGAAGCTCTAAGCTGCAATGTGACTATACTTGGAGATGTGGCCACTGGAGGTAATTAGGGTTAGATGAAGACATGAGGGTGGGAGCCTCATGATGGGATGAGTGCCCTTATAAGAGGAAGAGAGAGACATAACTCTCTCTCTCTCCCCTGTGAGTACACACTAGAAGGCAGTCCGCTGTAAGCTAGTAAGAGAATCCTCACCAGGAACCAAATTGGTTGGCACCTTGACCTTGGAACCTCCTAGCCTCTAGCACTGTGAGAAATAAGTGTCTTTTGTTCAATCTACCGAGCTCATGGTATTTTGTTATAGCAGACCAAGCAGACTAATACAGGGGGCAGCCAGGACATTAATTTATGGGCTTAACATTTTAAGTACTTTGACCAGTTACAGTGAAACTTCTATGAGATGATTTTTTAACTGTACATCAATAAAGGGACTTTGTGTCCTATAAATCATGTCATTGTGAGATATAAACTTAATTCAACAGCACATTTAGAATTGAAAGAGTGAGAAATCATCAAAGTAAGGCACTAACAGAGATTGGGGGGTGGGGAAAATGGGGATAGGGTGGTAAAAGGGTACAAACTTTCACTTGTAAGATGAGTAAGGTCTGAGGAGATAATGTAAACCATAGTGACTGTGGTTGACAATACTGTATTGTATAATTCAAATATGCTGAGACCAGATCTTATGTGTTCTCATTAAAAAAAGGCAAATGTGATGGATACATTAATTAACTTGATTGTGGGAATCCTTTCACAATATGTACATATACACTCTCTATATACATATCAAATTATCAAGTTGTACTCTTTAAGTGTATTATAATTTTACTTGTCAATTTTACCTCAATAAAGCTAAAAAAAAGCAAAGACACTAAATGACAGTTGTTTCTGTGTATCAATATTTCACTTAAGTTTCTCTAAAGCCTCTTCCTTTGGAAAAAAGACAGAAAAAAATTCACTGCATTTCCAGTTAGGTCATAGCATCAGCTCTACCCACTAAATAGAAATACTACATATTCTTCATTATTTGCAAAATTATTGGCTTTTTTTTTTTTTTTGGTGAGGAGGATTGGCCATGAGCGAACATCTGTGCCAGTCTCCTCTATTTTGTTTGTAGGACGCTGCCACAGCATGGCTTGATGAGCAGTGTGTAGGTCTGTGCCTGGGATCTGAACCAGCAAAGCCCAGGCCGCTGAAGCAGAGTGCACAAACTTAACCACTACACCACCGGCCCAGCCCTGGCATTTGTATAAATGCTCAGATTCCAGAGGGAAATTTTTCTTTTTCCAAGAAGATGTAATTAAGGTTAAGCAACTAGGGCTAGGATTTGAAATTTTCCCTTAGCGATGTCATTTATTTGCCTTCCTTCCCTTGGGAGTTCTGACTTGACTATAGTCCATAAAATTGCTTCCTAGACCTTTTTTTTTCAATTTTATGATTTCTATACCAATACAAAATTATAATCTATGAAATTCTGAATGATTCCACTATTAAGAATAGGATTTAATGACTCCATTTTGAGAAAAACAAAAGGAGAGAATTTAAAATAAGTTAGACAACTCTTTGACATATATTTCACACCTTTATTACTATTTTGCTGCTGATAGTGAGATTTTTATAAAACCCAATTAGGCAAACTTCTTTTTCTTTTCCCATGGAGCTACATACAACCAAGTTACCAGAGACTGCTATTTACTGAATTCTTGAAATTTTTAGTAAGCAATTTAATCTCATGAGGGATTTTAAAAATATTTAAACATAATATTTATTTAACATTTAAAATATATTATTGCTATTTAAGCTTATAATGCTTGCTTACATTATGGAGTTTTACAATTGATATAAATTTATAGATCTAACATTCTTTTAAGTAGAAGAGGGAGTGAGTGTAGCATTGTTGTTAGGAGTATGGAGTTTGTATATTATTGGAATGACCAAGGGTGAGACACAACCACATAAGAGCCCAATGATCATAAGAAGAGGACCCGCAAGCTGCAAGGAGCAGCAGCGATGGAATTGATTATCCCTAGAAGATGGCTGCAGTTTCTTGTCCTCTTGGCTATGTCCTATCACACTTTGCATGCTAGAATTGCCCAGTCTTAGGAATTTTTAATAAGAATACTATTCTGTAAAGATAACAAAGCAAAATCTAAAGATAACAAAACAAAAATGGAATGAAATCCTTAGTTAGCAAAACGGTAGTGTAATAATAATAAACAAAGGCATTGACTTTAAAAATGACTAATTGATAGTTTATTGTACAAAAATTTGGCATTTGAGAACTATGAGGAAGCCTTATTGAACAACTGACTGTACCAGATGTTGTGCTAGACCCGTGAACCCTGCTAATACCTTGCCTGCACTTCTATCTGTGACTCTGTGCTACCAATAAATATAAGTATTAACATACGTGATAAATAAAAATTCTTTGCATGTTTCAGCAAAAAATACATTAACACTTGAAAGGGGGTAATTAGTCCTATTTAAATGACTATAGTTTTCTAGAGTACAAGGCATTGCATCCTTGATAACATTTTTTTCTTCAACATTTTATTGAGAAAACAAAAAAAAGTGTTTAAAGAAGTTGTAATGGTTTTCTTGATGGGCCAGCAACGTTCAACTCTGGGAAGACAGAATTAAGAATAAAAAGGTTTAGAATCAAAACTATAGTATATGTTTTTATTTTAAGAAAGAATCTGACATATTTGAGATTTTTTGTATTTATTATATTTAAGAAAATTTACTTCATTAGAGGACAAGCCTTAAAATTTCAATTTCAATTTTTGAACTTGAGCAACTAATTTAGAATTACAACTTGAAAAAACCTACTGAAGTAACATACAATATTAGAACACTTAAGAGAACTTATCTGAATGGCAGGGCAAACATCTGTTTACCAAACATTTGCTTTTCTCATCTTCCTGTGAATTGTCTTCCTCCCCAAGAAGTCCCAGATCCCTACACTCTTCTCTTTAGCTCAGGATAGTATATAAGCCTCAATTGCTTGACTGTCTTAGAGTCTCATATTTTTTGAGGGGCTCCCATCTGTAAAAATTAAATTTGTTTTTCTCCTGCTAATCTGTCTTACGTCAACTTAATTGTCAGACCAGTCAAAGAGCCTAGAAAGAAAGAAGGGGAAAGTTTTCTGCCTCTACACAACATATATTCTTTTCTGTATGTCTAGCTTCTTTCACTCAGAATAACTATTATGAGACTTGGGATGAGGATATTTTGAATGGGTACTATCTGGCTTATTAAAACTTTTTTTGTACCTTGATTGATCAAATGTCATAATGCAGATGTAGACATTTATGAAAACTATATAAACTATAAAGCACTCCAGTTATGTTAGCTACTAATATTATGAATCAATGACTTTTAAAAGCAAAATTTGAGTGATGTCAGGGTCATGGTGGAGTGAGCTTTCCCAGTAATCTCTCCCCTCCACCATACAACAAAAAAGACATTCATACTCCAACAGAGGACATCTGAACACAACACAAAAGACGTCTGAGAGACCCACACAGCCATATGACAGAGGGTGGAGAGCCTGCCTTAGAGGAGGTGGAACCGGGTAAGAGAAAACATCACTTCCTCCCCCAAAGAGTGTGATCCGGGACCACAGGCAGCCTCTGAGACAGAAGGAACAGGGCAGGGGATATTCATTCACCAGAACATCAAATATCCCTGAGGGCCCTTGCAGACTAGGGGAAAGCCCCTACTGAGGTAAAAGCTAATGCAAGGGTGACTTCATCAAACCAACACCCCAGGAGAGCAGATAGTGAGAGCAGAGCAGCAAGAAAACCCCAAGAGCTCATAGAAAAAGTGCCCCTCCCCCCAGCTGCCCAACACCGGCTCAGTGTTGGGATCTCAGTGGAATGCAGAAAGCTCAGAATACAGGGCTCTTGACCCACACTCAGTGGCAATAGGCAGTAACTGCGACCAAATAATATCATGATGCCCAAAACCAGAGCCACACCTGCTAGCAGTATCAAAAATTGTAGTAAATCTCCAGACCAGAGAGAAAATGAAAAGTACCCAGAAATCAGCCCCGAGGACACAGAAGTATGTAATCTAAATGATAGAGAATTCAAGATAGCTATCACCAAAAAACTCAATGACTTAAAACAGAATGTAGAGAAACAATGCAATGAGTTCAGGAGCTACTTCACAAAAGAGATTGGAACTATAAAGAAGAATAATTCAGAAATATTGGAGATGAAAGAAACAATGGAAAAGACAAAACAAAATATGGACAACCTGAATGCTCAAGCAGATGTCATAGAGAAATGAATCAGCATAACCCAGGATAGCCATGTTGAAATGCTCCAGATAGAGGAGGATAGAGAACTAAGACTAAAAAGAAATGAAGAAAGTCTCCAAGAAATATCCAGCTCAATTAGGAAATGCAACGTAAGAATTACAGGTATTCCAGAGGGAGAAGAGAAGAAGAATAGAGCAGAAAGCTTATTCAAAGAAATAATAGTGAAATAATAGCAGAGAATTTCCCAAACCTAGAGAAAGAGATCAAAATCTATGTGGAAGAGGCTATCAGATCTCCTAAATATGTCAATGCAAGAAGACCTATTGTAAAGCATATAGTAGTGAAACTGGCAAAGTGAATGACAAAGAAAAAATACCAAGGGCAACAAGGCACAAGAAAATAACATACAAAGGAACTCCTATCATACTTTTAGAAGATTTCTCTGCAGAAACCTTACAGGCTAGGAGAGACTGGAATGACATATTCAAATCTTTGTAGGACAAACACTTTCAGCTAAGAATACTGTATCCAGCAAAAATATCCTTCAGATATGATGGAGAAATAAAAACTTTCCCAGATAAACAAAAGCTGAGGGAGTTTGCAGCCACGAGACCACCCCCTACCAGAAATCCTCAAGAAGGCCATCATACCTGAAAAGACAAAGGGAGAAAAGGATTACAAAGCATAGAGTAAGGAGAGAAATAGGTAGACAGCATCAGAAAATTGTAGCTATACTTCACAACAGGTTAGCAAATACTCAAGAATAGCATTAAGGATAAAGGGATGGAAAAGATAATCTTTTACAAACAAAAGATAATCTTGTTTATCAAAACAAAGATAATCTTGTCATTTTAACCACAAACTGACAGCACAAGATGGAATAAGATGTGAAGAAAAACAACATAGGAGAAGAGGAAAGGGACTGAATTGATTTAGTCTAAGGAAATAAGAGGCCATCAGAAAGTGGACTATCTTATCTATGAGATTTTGAATACAAACGTCATGGTAACCACCAAAAAAGCAGAACAGAGACACAAATAAATAAGGAGAAAACAAAGAAACACAACATAAAAAACTACATAACTCAATTGGTAGACCAAAATACACAGGACGAGAAACAAAACAAATGCAGGAGAACCAGAAAATGAGTGATAAAATGACAGCATCAAGCCCTCACATATCAATAATTACCCTGAACGTAAATGGATTGAATTCTCCAATAAAAAGACAGAGAGAGGTGGGACGGATTAAAGAACAAGACTCAACAATATGCTGCCTACAAGAAACACATCTCAGCTCCAATGACAAACACGGGCTCAGAGTGAAGGGGTGGAAGACAATATTCCAAGCTAATGGCAAACAAAAGAAAGAAAGTGTTGCAATACTTATATCAGACAAAGTAGTCTTCAAGATAACACAGGTAAAGAGAGACAAAGAGGGGCAGTATATAATGATCAAAGGGACACTCCACCAAGAAGACATAACACTTGTAAACTATCTATGCACCCAGCAGAAGAGCACCAAAGTACATAAAGCAACCCAAGAAAACCCCCCAAAAAGATATTAATAATAGGACAATAATAGTAGGGGCCTCAACACTCCACTCACATCAATGGATAGATCATCCAGACAGAAAATCAACAAGGAAACAGTGGAATTAAATGAAAAGATGGACCAGTCGGACTTAGAAATATACAGAACACTCCATTCAAAAACAGCATAATACACATTCTTCTCAAGTGTGCATGGAACATTCTCAAGGATAGACCATATGTTGGGGAACAAAGCAAGCCTCAATAAATTTAAGAAGATTGAAATAATAATAAGCATATTTTCCTATCACAATTCTATGAAGCTAGAAAATAATTACAAGAAAAAAGCTTAGAAAGGGGCAAAGATGTGGAGACTAAACAACAGGCTATTGAACAACAAATGGATCATTGAAGAAATTGAAGGAAAAATCAAAAATATCTAGAGACAAATGAAAATGAAAACATGCCATACCAACTCATATGGGATGCAGCAAAAGCCACATTAAGAGGGAAATTCATTGCAATAAGGCTTACCTTAACAAATAAGAAAAATTACAAATAAGCAATCTCAAACTACACCTAACTGAAATAGAAAAAGAAGAAGAAACAAAGCCCAAAGTCAGAAGATAAATTGACAAGCCCCTAGCCAGACTTACAAGGAAAAAAGAGAGAAAGCTCAGATACATAAAATTAAAGTGGAGAAATAACAGCAGATACCACAGAAATACATGGATTATAAGAGAATACTGTGAAAAACTATGTGCCAACAAAATGGACAATCTATAGGAAATGGATAAATTCTTAGACTCTTATAAGCTCCAAAAGCTGAATCAACAAGAAATAGAGAATCTGAATAGACCAATCACAAGTAAAGAGATTGAAAGAGTAATCAAAATCATCCCAAAGAATAAAAGCCCAGGACCAGACAGCTTCCCTGGGGAATTCTATCAAATTTTCAGAGAGGATTTAATATCTATCCTTCTCAAGCTATTCCAAAAAATTAGGGAAGATGGAATGCTTCCAAATACATTCTACAAGGCTGACATCACTCTGATACCAAAGCCTGACAAGGACAACACAAAAAAGGAAAACTAGAGGCTAATATTGCTGATGAACATAGACGCAAAACTCCTCAACAAAATATTGGCAACCTGAATACAGCAATACATCAAAAAGATTATACAGGGGCTTGCCTGGTGGCACAGTGGTTAAGTTCACAGGTTCCGCTTTGTTGGCCCTGGGTTCACCAGTTCGGAACCCAGGTGTGGACATGGCACCACTTGTCAAACCATGCTGTGTCAGGCATCCCATATAAAATAGAGGAAGATAGGCACGGAGGTTAGCTCAGGGCTAATCTCCCTCAACAACAACAACAACAAAGATCATACATCATGATCAAGCGGGATTCACACCTGGAATGCAGGGACAGGTCACATCTGCAAATCAATCAACGTGATACACCACATTAACAAAATGAGGAATAAAAACCACATGATCATCTCAATAGACGCAGAGAAAGCATTTGACAAATACAACAGTCATTTATGATAAAAACTCTTAACAAAATGGGAATAGAAGGAAAGTACCTCAAAATAAGCGCCATATATGACAAACCAACCTCCAACATCCTACTCAATGGGGAAAAACTGAACGCCATCCCCCTGAGAACAGGAACAAGACGAGGATGCCCACTATTACCCCTCTTATTCAACATAGTACTGGAGATTTTGGCCAGAGCAATGAGGCAAGAGAAATAAATAAAAGGAATCCAAATAGGGAGTGAAGAAGGGAAACTCTCACTGTTTGCAGGTGACATGATCTTATATATAGAAAATCCTAAAGAATCCATTGGAAAACTATTAGAAATAATAAAGAACTACACTAAAGTTGCAGGGTACAAAATCAACTGACTAAAATCAGTTGCATTTCTATACTCTAACAAACTTACAGAAAGAGAACTCAAAAATACAATTCCTTCTACAATCATAACAAAAAGGATAAAGTATCTAGGAATAAATTTAACCAAGCAGGTAAAGGACTTATACAATGAAAACTATAAGACATTATTGAAAGAAATAGATGATGACATAAAGACATGGAAAGAGATTCCATGCACATGGATTGGAAGAATAAACATAGTTAAAATGTCCACACTACTGAAAACAATCTACAGATTCAATGCAATCCCAATCAGAATCCCAATAACATTCTTCATGGAAATAGAAAAAATATTCCTAAAATTCATATCGGGCAACCAAAGACCCTGAATTGCTGAGGCAATCCTGAGAAAAAAGTACAAAGCTGGAGGCATCACAATCCCTGACTTCAAAATGTACTACAAAGCTATAGTAATCAAAACAGCATGGGACTGGTACAAAAACAGGCATGCAGATCAATGGAACAGACCTGAAAGCCCAGAAATAAAACCACACATCCATGGACAGCTAATCTTCGACAAATGTTCCAAGAACATACAATGAAGAAAACACAGTCTCTTCAATAAATGGTGTTTGGAAAACTGGACAGCCACATGCAAAAGATTGAAAGTGGACCATTATCTCAAGCCTTACACAAAAATAAACTGAAACTGGATCAAAAGCCTTGAAGATAAGCCCTGAAACCATAAAACTCCTGAAAGTAATATAGCTAGTACACTCTTTGACATTGAAGTTAAAAGGTTCATTTCGGGGCCGACCCCATGGCCGAGTGGTTAAATTCACGAGCTCTGCTTTGGCAGCCCAGGGTTTCGCCGGTTTGGATCCTGGGTGAGGACATAGCACCACTCATCAGGCCTTGCACAGGTAGTGTCCCACATTCCACAACTAGAAGGACCCACAACTACAATAGACAACTATGTACTGGGGGGATTTGGGGAGAAAAAGAAAAAAAAAAAAAAAAGGAAGATGGGCAGTAATTGTTAGCTCAGGTGCCAATCTTTTTTAAAAAAAATGGTTCTTTTCAAATACCATGTCTTCTCAGACAGGGAAACAAAAGAAAAAATAAAGAAGTAGGACTTCATCAGACTAAAGAGCTTCTACAAGGCAAAAGAAACTAGGATCAAAAGAAACAGACAACCCACCAACTGGGAGAACATATTTGCAAATCATATATCTGACAACTGGTTAATCTCCATAATATATAAGGAAGTCACACAACTGAACAACAAAAAACAAACAGCCTGATCAGAAAATGGGCAAAGGATGTGAACAGACATTTTTCCAAAGAAGATATACAGATGGCCAATAAACACATGCAAAGATGTTCAACATCACTGATCATCAGGGAAATGCAAATCAAAACTACACTAGGATACCACCTTACACCTGTTAAAATGGCTATAATCGCAAAGACTAAACATAACAAACGTTGGAGACTGTGTGGAGAAAAGGGAACCCTCACACACTGCTGGTGGGAATGCAAACTGGTGCAGCCACTATGGAAAACAGTATGGAGATTCCTTAAAAAAATAAAAATAGAAATACCATATGACCCAGCTATCCCCCTACTGGAATCTACCAAAACAACTTGAAATCAACAAACCAAAGTAACATATGTAGCCCTATGTTCATTGCAGCACTATTCACAATAGCCAAGACATGGAAGCAATCCAAGTGTCCATCGACTGATGATTGGATAAAGAAGATGTGGTATATATATGCACAATGGAATACTACTCAGCCATAAAAAAGACAAAATCATGGATGGACGTGGACAGTATTATGCTAAGCGAAATAAGCCAGACTGAGAAAAAGAAACACCATAGGATTTCACTCATATGTGGAATATCAACAAACACATGGACAAAGAAAACAGTTCCATGGTTACCAGGGGAAGAGGGGTGGGGGGTGGGCACAGGCGGTAAAGGGGAGCACTTATGTGGTGACAGACAACAAATAATGATTTCATATTTTCATAATGATGTATTTCATAATGATGTAAATTTCATAATGACGTAAACTACTATGTTTCATAATTTCATAATGATGTAAACTACTATGAACTCAATAAAAAATGCAAAAATAAAAAACTACAATGAGATATCACCTCACACCTATTAGAATGGGCTATTATCAAAAAGACAAGAAATAACAAGTGTTGGCAAGGATATCAAGACAAGGGAACCCTTGTGAACTATTAGTCGGAATGTAAGTTGGTGCAGCCACTATGGAAAACAGTATGGAAGTTCCTCAAAAAATTAAAAATAGAACTACCTTATGGTCTGGAATTCCACTTCTGGGTATTTCTCTGAAAAAAATGAAAACACTAACTTGAAAAGATATATGCACCCCCATGTTCATTGCAGCATTAATTACAATAACCAAGATATGGAAACAACCTAAGTGTCCATCTACAGATGAAAATGTGGTATGTATGGAATGGATTAGAATGAAATATTATTATGCGATAAAAAGAATGAAGTATTGAGGGCATTATTATAAATGAAATAAATTAGACAAGAAAGACATACCATATGATCTCACTTATATGTGGAATCTAAAAAAAAAGTACAGAGAACAGATTGCCAGAAGTGGAGGTGGGAGTGGGCGAAATGGGTGAAAGAGGTCAAAAGTTACAAACTTCCAGTTATAAAATAAATGTCATGGTGGTGTATTGTACAGCATAGTGACTATAGTTAATAATGCGTGTATTATATGTATATAATATATGTAAAATATATATTGCATATTTGAAAGTTGCTAAGAGAGTAGATCTTAAGTTTCCATCATAAGAAAACAATCTTTTTGTAACTCTCTACGGGTGATGAATGTTAACTAGACTTATTGTGGTGATCATTTTGCAATGTATACAAATATTGCATTATTATGTTGTACACCTGAAACTAATACAAAGTTATATATCCATTATCCTTCAAAAAAAAGAAATAGATTTATTTTTATTTACTGAGTTTTGTCCTGCAACATTGCTAAATTCGTTTGTTTGTTCTACTGACTTGTAGATTGCATAAAATTTGTATATAGATGACCATGTTGTCAGCAAATAAAGAATTTTATCTTTTCCTTTTCAAAAAAGAAAAGGAAAATCTTTCTCAATATTCATGAAACCAAACATTGTACCTTTACATAGCATGGAATAATAGAATTATTGAGTTAGAAAATCACTGAAGTGAAATTTTCTTTCTAATTTGCATTGATGCAAAAGAGGATTACATTTTCATGACCTCAGATATGAAATTTTCTCTCATTTTGAGAGAACTGACCCTCCCTCTCTAACTTGTTTGCATATTTAGCAATGTGCCTCTTGTTGAGCATTTCTTGTTTATACACACCTAAGTCTCTTTTACAGCAGCGTAGGCTCATAGCTTCTTATCTTGCCCTCAGTGGAGAGGAAGAACAACTGATAGAAATCTATGTTACATCCTGGTATACTGCATTCTTTTTTACCCTCTCCAAGCCCAAGATAATGTGATGGTATTTAAAATTTTTTTCTCATAGATAATCTTTTCTTTACTTAAAAAATTGACCAGAGATATTGTACCCTTTTATTTTCATATCATTTAGGTTTCTTAGTTTTCATTCTCCATATTGAATACATAATAGCTTTCGAATATAAGGTATATCTAGGCCAGGTTCAGATAATTCAAGGGCTTTCATGAGAACTTCTTACTATCTAGAGCTAAGATATGCTCCCAACCCTAGTCTGGAGCAAACATCATTCTAAAGGCAGGTTGAGAAATTGTCATCTCAAATCAATACGTTTCCTTTTTTCGGTAGCAGAGTCGAATTATATCTGGCTAAAGAACCATTGTTCACAGATGTAGCAAGGACAATAGTGTACAGACTCCCAGAGTAAGAACAGCTAATCCACATTGTACAGTGTGAGCATTGCAATTCAAACCACTTGCACTCAAAGTTAACTTAGAAAACCTTTGTCTGATAACATATTATCCTGAGTCAGCCCGTTTAAAATATACTTTTTATTATTTAACCCTTGATCACATTTAAGACACATTGAAATAGACTGTTGGGTTACCAAGAGACCCTTAGTCTAATTTCTGCTAATCTGTGAACCAGTAGATTCTTTCCTATTGCTGGAAATTGGTCAAATTTTTGGACTTTGATTTACTTTTACCTTGCCACTATCATCGTCTTGTTCTTTTTTTTGTTTTTGAAATTTTCTGCTTTCCTGATTCCCTCAATCGGTCCCAGGCTCACGGCAGCCATGGAGCTCTCAGCTGCACAAGGTCTTCACTTGTGACTGCTTAGGAGGAGCATGCATGGGCCAAGAGCTCTGTGTTCTTTGGGTTTGCAGTACAGAAATTAACTTGCTACTGTGATTTTGTGGTATCATGATTTAGAATTTATAATCAGATATTTCTCAAAGGAAAGACCCTGTGTAATCAAGAATTTGGCTGGCCTTTGTTTCTGGTTCCTGGAATGTAAGCTCTAAATCCTTGGAATTTTCCTAGTGATGAGTGTCTTTGTTATTTATAGTGGGCCCCTGGACTACACCAGGCAGCTTATGCTAATGAGGTGAGTCATGGTTGTCCCCTAGACAATTTAGCAAGCAAGATGACTCAGGACCAGGGCTACCCACATCAGGAATATCACTCATGTGATTAGAGTTTTGAGGCTTTGAGCCACATGATGCTAACCTGACATCCCAGGAGCGGAGGGAAACTGGAGATGGAGTCAGGTGGGCAATGATTCAATCAGTCATGTCTACATAATGAAATCCCAGTAAAAACTGGACTCTAAGCTTGAATGGGCTTCCCTGGTTTGCAATACTCTGAGTACTGTCACACTTTGATGCCAGGAGAGAAGTGTGTCTCTGGGGGCAAGAGAAGCTTTGTGTTTGAAATTCCATCAGATCTTACCCTGTGTGTCTCTTGCTTTCTGTCTTCTGATTTGTATTATTTTGCTATAATAAAATTGTAATCAGAAGTACAGAGCTTTCCTGGGTTATATGAGTCAATCTAGCGAATTATGGAACCTGAGGTTGATCAAGGGAACCCCTAAATGTGTAGCCAGCTGATCAGAAGTAAGGGTGGCTCAGGGGACACTCAAACTTGTGGTTGGAATCTGCATTGAGGGCAGTCTTATGGAAGACTGTGCCCTTAACCTTGAGTTTGGCCAAACTCATGGCAGATCCTGAAGGAAATCCAGTGCCAGAGAATGCCCTACTGTCTAGGTTGTGATACACATTGTCTGTTTCTGAGTTGCAGAGTCTAGCTGTAGTTTTCTGCAAGGATATTTAGATTAGAGTCATCTTTTTTCATCTTAAAAATGTGTTTCTTTCATAATATATTTAGTGTTTCTTTTGGTACTATAAGAATAAAGTGCCAAAACCATGCATAGAATGGTGTTGAGCAACATTTTGTCTCAAAGTCCACTAGAAATGCTCTTTTTTATAGAATTTTGTACCAATTTTATGTAAAAAGATTTAAGAGCAAAGTGATAACTCTTGGTCAAATTAAGTGTTTTAGTAAAGTTAAGAATTTTTTCTCTTACAATTCTTGAAAAAAACAGGAAGTAGATTGTGTTTTATTTTTCATAAACTATCATGAGACTAATTTTGGAAAACAGAAAAATTATATGTATTAACATTTCTTTACCCATTCTCTCTCTTTAAGAATTAGTTCCTTGAGACTCAATATGCTTCGTTTGTTGAAGTCGGCAGCTAGTCACAGTAATTGGATATGAAGTAAAGAACCCCAATAAGTGGGAGGAATTTCCACTGGCTGAAAATCCATCTCTAAAGTGAAAATCAAAATCAGTTTATCTTGTGAAAAAAAATTTCTTCAATAGCCTTTCAAAATGACTTTTCCTCAATAATGTTTTTCTAATGTAATTATGGAAAAGTGATTTTTAAAAATATAGTCAGGGCAACATTCAAATGTAATGATTTTAACTTATGCAAATAACACCTTAATGTTACTTTCAGAAAGGTGAAGGTTAAGTGCAGTAAATACCAGTAATAGCGATATAGTTTGCAAGTGAAATTAGCAAGAACATTTTAATAAGTCCCTGAAGTGCGAACTAGCTATAAGAAGAAAGATGTTCCAAATGCAATTTTCTTAAAAGGTCAAGATCTTAAAGTCATAGTATTCATGATCATTTCTGAATGCAAGATGAGTATATTGGTGAAACTCCCTATATATGTGAGTAAAACACGTTAAAAGCACAGAGCACAGGATTTGGCAAAATAATTTTACTATAACAAATTCAGGTACAATTTCAGATCCTTAATTCCTTATAAATATGCCATTGGGATAATTTGGGAAGGACCAAGAGATCTGACAGATGTCTTAAAGGAAATGCTTTTGGATTTAAGTTTTTGTAAGTTGTAAAACAGCATATCCAGCATGATGACATTATGTAAAGAAAAAAATTCCAGATTGTTCAAGAATATGAATGGAAATGATGTCGTTGACTCTCAAGAGGAAGAGAAGAGAAAGGGATAGGACGGTGCATTACTTGTATTTATGACTTTTTCTTTATTTAACAATATTCTGAAAAAAAGTGGTGAGGTATTTATATCAGTTAACCTTGCATTGCATTATTTTCTACACAAGTCTGTGTGTTTGAACATTTTATTTTAAAGATAAAAATTTTAAATATTTTGGCAAACTTTGTCAAACTATAAAGTGTATAACAAAAGAAGTATCAATTGTAGAAGCATTTTATTTTAATAAGTATTTGCTAAAATTCATGAGCACTTCCCATATGATAGGAATTTTACTAAATGTTTTGCTTGTATTATATATTAAATCCTCTCAATAACCATATGAGGTAGTCACTGTTATAGTCTATCTTTTACTGATGAAGATTTTAAGAGTTAGATTAGGGGCCTTCTCCATCTTGTTAACTGTTAGAACCCTGGTGGCTACAAAAACACCCAGCTTTTAGTAAACTGATAAATATTTAAATTCAACCAACCATACATAGTTTATAAAACAAATATAACAAGGCATATCTCTAGGCATGTAATAGTGAATAAAACAAAATCTGCTTTCTTAGAGCTTCTATTTTCTGGTGGGAGAGACAGACAATAAAAAATTTTGATGAAAAGTGTCATAAAAAAACATTAAAAGTGAGGGAGAGTGAATGAATGAAAAAATGAATGGAAATGATTTGTATATGATAGTGTTTGGAAAGATGGTACTCTTTGGGTCTATTGCACTCTTACAAATCTTGCTGGGTGTGCCAGACTACAAGTCCTTGACCACTAGGTTACTTCACAGGCTTGTTTCTCAAGGTGGAGAAATTAAGTAATGTCTCTCTCCTCCCTTGGACAAAGAGCAGGCTGGTTTACTGGTAGCTATAAAAGAAGTGGATTCCCCAAACTCTGTGTTCCTCAGCTGTGATGCAAACCTGTTGCTTGTGTGGCATCCATCTGGGTTAATCATGTTACCCCTGTGGGACTTTGGGACAAGAAGAACCAATGCAAATATGCTGACACTTATGCTCCATTTTGTGCTGTGAGTAAAAAAGACCCTTGTCTCTGACCTAGGAATCTCTTGTCTTCTGCTGGTGTCCATGAAATACTTTCAGGCTAAAAGAGTAAAATCAAATTCCAGACCTGACAATCAGAGTCAGTAAGGTGGGCATATGGGATTTAAATCCAGGTCTTTCTGATTCCAGAGCCTACCTCTTAATCACTCTGGTAGTTATTCTTGCTTCATATATAATTAATTACATATTAATGCCTGTTAACTTGAAAGACCATTAACATTCATCTATTTACATTTTCAATGCTTATATTTAATTTCTTTGAACTAAAGTATTTTTTTCTGTCATTATGGTCTCATTGGCTATCTGGATTTCTCAGGTCTGTCATATGTGAATGCTCACTAACCAAACTTCATTAAATATTTTTTATTATTAATATACAATGAAAATCATATTTAAATGACAATAAAAACTAAGCAAACTATATTTCTAATTTCATTTATTTGATTATCTACTATGTTCCAGATACTACATGATGCTGACAAGACCATAAACAAAGACACAATCTTTGTTCTTGAAAGTTCAGTGTGGATTCTTCTCTGCTCCTGAATATATTGACCTATGGTTATGAAAGATAAACTTGGCATAGCTACATGTGGCCAAATTGTGACATCATTGTCAGTCATTGCCATGCTTTATTGAGGAGCTCTATTACCCACGATGGACCACAGAAGCAAGGACACATATATTAATGATAGCGTTATCTGGATTGTCCTCTTTTGAACTATATTTTGAAACCTACGCGTAGATTCAGTGTAAAGCCAAGCAAGCATTAATGTTTTTATTTTTTTTTAAATAGAAACCCTACTTGTTTCTTTTGCCTCAGCTTTCTTCTCCTTCTTATAGTGCCTCCTCTTTCTGATCTGTATCTTAGCCTTGTCTAGTTTCTGAACCAATCTTGATGGATTTCAGAGCAACTACATCAATAGCCTCCGCTTCCCAGCTTGAAATAACCCATCAAATATGGGATCTGATGGTCCAAACTGTTAAACTCCAGTGGTTCTATCCCTGACTCTTCTCTGAGGATAATCAAACCTGGGAATAAACCTGAATTTTCCTCGAAGTTCCCTTCAACATTTCTGCCTTTACTTGCACATACTGACCAGTCCCTAGGATTGAACTTATACTTTGGACCCTACTCTTCAGTTCTACCTGATTGCTTCAGTCCCTTTAAAAACAGTATTTTCCCCCGAACCTCAATCTTGAATGGGAAAGGTGAAATAATTGTTAGATTTCTTTGGTTTATAAATATATAGATTATAAAATTTTACCAGTTTCCTGCTATAAACATAGAAGTTACTCGTATCAACAGTTTTAGAATTGCTCAAGATCTTAAGAAAATCTTGAAATGGATTCCATGATTGTTTTTGGCTTAAGGGCTGCATATTATAATATTATGGTTTAGCGCTTATACTGTTATCTTTGATCCAAGGTGCAAGTTTAAAGAATGATGTTCACTGTTAATTAGAAGGATAAGCAAGTTTTTACTCTGTTTTCTAAAGTGATATGGCCATGTGTTTATCCGTCTATTTCCCATCTGTTTATCTACCTTCATATTTTATATTGTTTGTCTTTGAGTTGAGCAAATTCATTTTAATTATTATCTTCTAAGTTCATGCATATGGAACCAGGAGAAAAGGGCAACAAATGCTTTAGTTACTCTCCTTATGCATTTGATATTAAAAACAAAATTAGTTTATCTGAAATATGTACACAATGTCAATCCCATATGATTGTAATTTGGAGTTAGAGTTGGCATTAATAAAATAAGCATTTGTGTCTGTTGAGAATTATAGATGTGTTTTGTTGAGCTATGCCTGCTATTTAGCTTAGCTTGGAAAAGATAAATAAAATAGTGCCTTACTAATAGAGGAAATCATGTTTTATGGGTTATAATTGTGAATGCTCACTAAAAGAGCTATAGTAATGAAATGTTCAAACCAGAAAACTGTACTTAGTGTTTAAGTAGAACAGACATAAGTCAGTTAAAATCTAACTTTTTGTTAAATATGAAAAACCACAATAAAGGCTCTTTTGAACCACAGTAGAATTGAATTGGAGAGGATTTACCTTGCATTTTCAATCCTCCTAGTAAATATAAGCTGCACTCTTGCTTCTTTCCAGGCTTCCATCTTGACTACAGTCTGTCTTCAAAACGGTGTCATTATGACTTTCAATGCTTTTACCCTCTCTATTTTTTCTGGTTTCACTCAAATGGATCCAACCATCTACTTCCTCCACTGCTACCCCTGGATTTAACACAGATCAATGCACATCTTTACAACCATAAACTTAGGGTTTTTCAACGTCTGCTGACCCTTCAGAACTGTTTGGAATCATTCTTCTTTTCCCTTTTCAATTTCCATTTGAACTTTCATAATATCTATACCAAAATCTTTCTTCTGAATCCTGTTGTACTTTCAATGCTATCATACTCAATAGATTCTTGCTTCACAGAGAAAGCCAAGATAATCAGGTGGGATATCCTAGGACTTTGCATTCCTTCTTCTAAACACTCCTATTGTGATATCCATTCTTCCATTCTGGCTCAGAGACAGAGGTGCCCTCTCTTATCTTCAGAGGCAGCTGCTTCACCTGCACCCTAGAGACAATTTCCTGCTAGCCCTCTGAAATCTTGCTAGTCTTTTTCTCCAAGGATCGCTTCTTCTCAGCTTACAAGAAAGCACAAATATCCTCATCCTTTATCTTTCCTTCAAGGCTTACCTCCCTCCTTCATTTCTTTGCCAAAATCTATGACAACGTAGCCTAGGCTTGCTTTTTTAATTTCTTTAATTTCTATCTATCTATTTGTTACTCTTCACAAATTAGGGATATTTAGTGTCTGATGAAGCTGTTGTTCCCGCAGTCAACCTCTTAATTGCCAATAGAGTTGCTCTTTTGAACCTCATCTTACCCATCTTTCGCATAGCCCTTGACACCATTGACCACCCTGTCCCTGAAGAATTTATACCATTATTTTCCAGATATTTTTCCTTTTAAAATTTTTGGTCCACATTTGAAAGTTTCTTATAAGCGTCCTTTAATAGCTTTTAGATTTTTGTGTTCTCCAGAGTTCAATTCTTTGATTCTCTTCTGTTCTTAGTCTAACTTTTCTTACTCTAACATTATCCTGGGTATTCCCAGGCTTCCATGCCTTTAATTGCCATCAAAATGCTGAGATAGGCACCTGTAATTTTATTATCTTTAGCTTTGTCTTGCATTTTCAATTGCCATGTTAATCTGTATGTCCTGAAGCTACTCCAAAATTAATATGTTAAAAGCAAATTTATTTTTTTCCTCTTATAGCAGGTTTCTATTCCAATATTTTCCATTTGAATGAAAGTATCATAATCTGCCCCATCTCTTAATCTGGAAATCTGGGGAAAATGCTAGCCTTTGTCTTTCTCTTCTCCTGCCTTTTTCCCTAACCTACTTTAATCAGTTGTAATTCTGAAAAATTATTGAGTTCTTTTCTTCCTTTCATCCTTTCTGACACTGTCTTTGAAGACTTCATCATTTCTCATTTGGATAAGCCACCTTATCTGGTTTCCCTGTATCAAATCTCACTTTCATTTAAACCATTCTCTACTCTGTCTCCTGAATTACTATCATTTTTCTATCAAAAATTCTCTTTGGTCTCCTTAATGCCCACAGGATTAGATCCAAATTCTTTAACTTGCGTGAGAAAGCTTTTTATGATTTAGTCCCAACCCAGTTTTTGGTCTCATCATGCACTAGCCTCTATATGCAGCTTTATTCCAGCTGAGCTCACTACTTCATCTTTGCTCATGTGGTTCATTCTGCCATTGAGACTACTTTGTTTCTTCTTTGTCTTACAAATTCTTCTCTCTTCAAAGCCCAGATCAAAAATTGGTTTCTCCATGTTGCGTTTTATGACACCTGAGTGGTGATTGAGCATAAGATATTGATTAGGAAGTTGAATTTTTTTTTTGAGAACATGAGTATAGTTAGACATAGCTTTGTCTCTCACAAAGATTTTTTAGTCATGCTTTCTCTTTGAACTGACTCTTTGATGTGTCTTAGCCAAATGTAAGGAGATATTTTATTTTGCATTCTATCTAGACATAAATTTCAATAATTTATTATTTATCATGAGTCCATGGGTTGCCTGAATTGTGCTCAGGTGATTTTTGCTGGGCTTACTCATCATCTGTGGTCACCTAGGGTTGGGTGTGGACTCTTTGATGTAGATGATTTAACTGAATAAATTAGATCTGCTTCAATTTGTGTCTCATCTTCCAGAAGACTAGCCTGAGCTTCATCTCATGGTAGAAGCAAGGGTCCCAGGAGTGTAGGTGCACAAGGGCTCCTATAGCTTAGACTTGGAACTGGTATTCTGTCACTCTCGTTACATTGTATTGGACTAAACCGATCACAAAGCCAGCCCAGATTCAAGGATAGTGAAACAGATTCTGGGCCATGATGGGAGGAGTGGCAAAGCAACAGTACAGAGAAAGGAAGGAAAATTGGGTCGATTTTTGTAGTCAATCTACCATAAAATCCAGGGGACATTTTAAGATATCATATACCAGTCACATAATATTCTATAATTATTGAATCTTTTAGAAGTGAATGAGTAAAAAGGGGAAAGGATAGGAAAAATATGTTGTTGTTGTATTATCTACATTGTGCTATGTATGTATGCAATTCTAGTTAACCCTCAGATATCAGACATTATAAAGTTATGAATTGTTAAATTATAAATTATGAGGATTAAAGTTTGATTTTTAATAGTAAATTGAAAGAATTTGAAGAGATTAAAATCCAATATTAAATAAAAACTATTTGCTTGGAAATAAGAATTATTCTAAAATGCATCTTCAATATGATGAAGTGGAGTTGACAATAAAATATAGTTTGAGAAAGTCAAGGAAAGGCATCTCAAATTACTCTCAAAAATATTATAGATAGGCCTGCTGAACAATTTTGAGAACTCTTCTCCAGCAGGTATGCGGAAATTACCTGCAAGATGACTGGCTGCGGTTGATATTGTCAATTTGTTCATAGCATGGCTCCCAAGTACTGAGCACCTGAAGCTTGCATGCAGCTGACAGAGAGGCACGCTTCACTGAAGTGGCATTGGAATACAAATAAATTGGATACCACTTAGAGACCTGAAATGCCACTGTGAGATGAAAGGCAAACCCCACTGAAAGTGACAGCAATATTTTCTTTTCTAGCCAGGGAAAATATATAGGAAGAAGATGAGAGACCTTTTTAATGGGATAAAGAAAAATGATACTGCCTTTATAACCCAAGCACCATGGTTCTTAATACAATTCAGTAAATGCCTCAAAACAGAAGTACATTAAACTTCAAGGCAATCCAAACACAAGTCCTGGGTTATCACAATGTGGTAAATGAAGAGATAGCCAGAGCTGAGAAGACCCCTATCGGAACTAGGACACATCAAACATATTAGAGTCAGGTGACAGTCTCTCTGACAGTGCATATTGAATTGAACATGTTGTCATCCTCATTGAATTCTTTTTGTGTGTTTCAAAATATGCCAAAAGATAAATTTCTTCTTTTCTTAATAAATTTGAAGCTAATTGATCTCTGACTTCACATCAAACTTAAGAATCCTGACATTTTGCACACATAAGTCATAGCCTGCTAAATAGTCTCAGAAATGCACACTTCATTTTTAAACTAATCAAGGATGTCTTGCTCATTTCTCAAGACATGGTGGCATATTAAATCTCTAAGGTTTAGCCATCAAGCTTTTGAGATATAAGAGTCTCACGTAGTTGGCAGAAATGGCATGTTAGCTACCGTATAATAAATCTCATCTGAGTTTTATTAAATGGGAATGTGTTATTGTAGGTTTAATGATCAAATTCTCATATAGCTATATTTTGTACATCTATTGTTCTGCTTGATGTGAAACACATCCACATCTTTATATACAGTTATACACTTAAGGGCTTATAGAATATATATTCTGTACGAAAACTGACTATACACGAAAAAATATACCATTCCTACAACTCTCTCTCTCTCTATACCAAGATAATCTTAACAGTTCACCTAGCTAGCCTTCCAATATTGAAAAAAACTTCCGCAAAATTTTTGAGCATTTTTGGATTCTTTTTAAACAACACAAGCATGCACTAACATACCACAGTGTAGCAATAATTACTCAAGTTTCATAATTGCCAATGATGCTATTTGTTTTTCTATCCATAAGTTTGAAGTGCTTAGCTTTGTGTGTACATAAGAATGCGTTGACTGAGTCTCACTTAGACTAAGAAATTTAATTTTCATGAATTTTAAGAACATCTAAAATTTACAAACACATCTCTATCTACTAATGGCCAAATGAAGATAGAATATTTATTATAAACAAATAGATTTAGTTACAGAACTATAAAGACACAAATAATTGACAATAATTGAGTAATTGCTTCTGTAGGATATGGATTTCTGGCAGTGTTTCCAGTCTTTGGCTACATGGCGTGAGTACGGGTGAGGATGGGGAGGTGATTTCTGGACTTTTCAGATCACAACACCTAGGCAACCAGCCACTTATTCCATCGATATGTGATATAAAATAACCACATTACATCCCCCAGTTGTTTATTGTGCCTCAGGACTGCTAAAATTAGGATTCCCTTGTATAAATGTTTTAAATCAACTTTCTCATATTGTTTTTACTTCATTTCATTCTTCTTCATAGCATATTATGAAGAAAGATTTGTTATGCATCAAATCTTAATCATAAAATCATTACTAAATAGTAATTTGGCCTTGGTCACTTTGTGTTCTTGACTTCCGTTGTTTGCGAAATAAGATTAGACGAGCCATTAATAAACTTGTATAGTGTAAAGATTCTTTGGTAATATTAGGATTTCTAGTAGAGAAAAACACATTTTAAAATCTAATATAAAGTCTATGGAGCAGGGACCTGTAATGTGGGACCTCTCTCTTTTTTTTTTCTCTCTCTATATATGAAAAAATGCGTAGGAAAAAAGTATTACTTCAATCCATATGCTACTCCCATTTCCCTCTGCCTATGTGTTTGTATAGGAAGTGGGAGTTACATATGTATGAAGGTAACACTTTTTTATGGGAAGCTGGATTTTTAACATAGCTCATCCTGACTACTAGGTGTGATTTAGAGGAACAGATGAGAAATGATAAATTAGCTTTTGGTTCCATGCAGTTCTATCTTGTTTAACTCATCCTATCACAGCTTATTCCTACGGGAGGAACACATATAGGGAAAGTAAATTACTTTTGGCATTTTAACACACTTGAAGTACAGGGTACCCTAGATTATAGTGTAGTACCTCCATTTTCTCTCCACTCTCTCCTATGTCTTTTCTCTCCACCACTCACTTCCCTTTTTCCCATTATAGGTTTTTTCTTCCAGCTCCTTCCTTTTCTTCGCTTTACTCATTCAATATGATTGTTTTTTGAGATTTTAGGGCAAGGTGCAAGGAAAGAGTCAGAGACAAAAAAATAGAAAGAAAGTCATTTTCAGAACAGGAGTAGAGATAGCCATTGACTACACCTCCTCTAGGAAGGATGGCATGAAAGAGAAGGAGAATGCTCCTCCTAATTCAATGGGTTCTAACATAAAGACTTGAATCTTCAGAATTATGCTGCAATAATGGTATGCTAGGAAAAGCACATATGTTGGAAACGACATGGCTAAGCTCTGTCACAGTGGAAGATTAGTGCTGCCTTGTGAAGATTTTCAAATATTACCAAGACCTATTAGTCAGGGCAAATCATATGATTTTCTCCCTGGTGCTTTTGACATTAAGATACATCAACTAGCCAGCTGATATGATGTCATGTTGGACCCATCTTAGAATCTCTTGGGAGTACTTTAAATAAATAATTAGGATCCACCTCACACCAACAAAATCAGAATCTCCAGGTGGCATTGCTATTCTTTTAAAAGTTCCACAAATGATTCTATGTTGTGGCTAGGTTTGAGAACTGCAGAAGTACAAGCATAAGAAGGAGGAATAGTCTCATCCTAAATGCCCCCGCCCCCCAAATGCCCCAGGAGAAGTAATAAATTTTGGGACTCCACAGAATACTCTTAAAAATGAAGTGATGGCTACTTATTGAATGCTCTGGTCTCTGCTAGCCAGAACTCCCCTTCCGCCAGCAGCCAATCTGTCTAGACAGATGGTGGTTACAAGCACAAGAGCCCTGGAATGTCATGTCTTCCAACTGCATAAGGAAGAACCTGACCCAGTGTGCTTACTGCATGGCAGAAGGAGGCTCAGAAGAGCCAGAGACCAGATGATCTGACAAAATTTTTCTATAGAAGTTCTACCTTTGGTTAACATGGTGTATTGGATGATGTTTCTTCCCAACTGTCTCAGGTCAGTCACTTATTCTCCCAAGGAGTAAAGAAAATGGATGGAGTGGAGATGGGGAGCAGGTGTGTTACTTGAATACCGTTCTCTCCTGGTATTTCACACGGAAGTCCTTCATAGAAGCATGAGGATGAGGGAATAGTCTCTATTTCATGACCTGCAACGTGTCCCAAACAAAAATGACTATGCTAAGTGTCAACAGGTAGAATTGGACCTTAGTGTCACACTCAAGACCTTACAGTTTAAAAAACTAATTTTAATTAGATGACAACATTTTTTTCCAGTTTTGTATAATAAATCTAAATATGTAATGATATTGTTAAATATAAAGACAATAGTATAAAAATAACTTAAAAAATTCTCAAATGTATACTAACAAAATTATCAGATACTGATTCACATTCTTTAGTGCATTTATAATTATGAAAAAAAGAAAGGAATCTTAGTTTCCAACATTAGGGAACAGTGAAAAATAAGTCAGATCAATACAATGGAATGTTATGCTGCCATTATAACTGTGCTTTAGAGTATTTAATAACAGGGAAAATGCTCATGATATTTTTAAAAGAAAAAGCAAGTTAAATAGCATAGAGATGATGCTCTACTTTAGCATATGGATGTGTATTTACATATATATATGTAGATAGGTAACTATATATGTACACATACACACTTATACACCCTACATTAGTTTTCTGTTTCTGCTATAACAAATAACCACAATCTTAGTGGCTCGAAATAACACAAATTTATTATCTTATAATTTTATAGGTTAAAAGTCCAACATCATCTCGCTGGACTAAAGTCAAAGTGTCAGTTGGCACATGTTCCTTTCTGGAGGCCCTAGGGAAGAATCTGTTTTCTTGAGCCTTCTCTAACTTTGAGAGTCCACTTGCACTGCTTGACTTGCGGCCCCCTTTCTTCCATCTTCAAAGCTAGCAATGTTGAGTCTTTCTCATATCACATAACTCTTCCCTCCTTTTCTGCCTCTGTCCTCCATTTTTAAGGACTATTACCCTTTCTTCGGGCCCACCTAGATAATCCAGGATAATTTCCTTATTTTTAAGGTCAGCTGACTAGCAACCTTAATTCCAGTTGCAACCTAATTCCCCTTTCCTTGCAACCTATCACATTCACGGGACCCAGGCATTCGGATGTGGAAATCGTTGAGGGGGCCATTATTCTACCTACCACACATAATGCACACACACACACACACAAACACACACGAATATATACACATATGCAAAGAAAAACATTCTAAAGCTACATGTCATAACTTTAATCGTAGGTGGCTGTATTACAATGTTTTATTTTTTTCTTTATATCTCTATTACCTAGATTTTCTGTAATAAATACAAATGGAAAAAAAGTCTAATAAATGCTATTTTTTAATGCAAGCCTCTAAATTATATTTTGCTACTCATTTACTGGATAGTTTTGAGACAAATACCATCCCCTGAAGTTTATAACTTGAGTATTTAAAAAGTAATTTATTTTCAAAGTTGATGGTGCGCCGAGTGACATCACATGCTCAGAGGCTTAGGAAAGAGGCCAACCAGGAGAGAGGATCTGGCCTTCTCAGCCATTGATTTCTGCACAATCAATTGACTCGGATCATGCAGTTAATCCAATTCAGTAGTTAAGAAAATTGAATAGACCAGCTGTGTGGTTTTTAGGTCCAGTATTTTTTTATAAGAGACACAGAAAGTAATGTCACTTTTGCCAGCCTGTCTGGAGATTCAGAAAGATGAAAAAACAAACAAAAAAAGCATTTTTCCCTCTCTGCTGCAAAATGATGTTTTCTAGAGACAATAATAAAATATATATCACTAATTCTCGATGAGAACCCATATAAGCAGAAAACAAAGCTAAATGAATATTATAAACTATGAGTCATACCAGATTAAATTTCTAGGAATATTTAGCTGAAGGAAAGGGAATTTAAGTCAAAATAGAGCAATCTTAGTTTCTTGAAGCATTTGAAAACTTAGTATCAAAAATGGAATAATTCCATTTGCTCTTAAATAAGAATAAAGATGAACAAGTCAAATTTTGAGTGTCAGTCACTGCTGTTGTAATGAATTAGGTCTGTACGTCACTCCTGACGATGATTTGCCGAATAACTGCATTCAAACATAAAGGAAAAAAGAAAAAATAAACAATCACTTGTTCTTTTATTCTTGTAAAACACAGAAAATGGCTCAATTAGGTACTGTGCTAAAGGATGTGTCCTAACTTCCATTAGAATTATAGCTAGTTTGCTCTTTGTGAAATTAATCCTTTTTCAAACCATAAAATAAGAGCTTTACCTCTCTCTACATTCTTATTAATTGCACTGTGCTTCGCAGACTCTTGTTGAACTGAAGAAAGAAAATTAGTGAGGAAAAGGTCACTTTCTTTCCTTACCCGTTGTATGCTAATTAGGAACACAGGGAGCAGCTTGTGAGGTGATAGAATGTTAGAACCGGGGTAGATAGGAAATGATAAAAAACATAGATGGAATACAAAACATGGGAACAACATGTGTCCCATTATCTCAGCTGGGGAAGTTTAGCTCCCACTTAAAGCCTTGATTCTCTCCTAGGATACGTGGTAATTTGTGGTTCCAAATCACCTCTCCTTCACTTTCAGAAGATATCTCTTATTTTACTGCTTTTATTAAGATCATTTGATGTGAGCTTTCTAACCTATTCATTCACCCACTACAAAAATTTCCGTTTGTGGTCACCCACTTCATCCTGCTGGTGAAGTGGGAATGTCACTTTCCTTTTCTAAGACTAATCCTTCCACCGGGATTGTTTTCCCTCTGATGACCTTAAGGACATCAGTCCACCAAATACACTCTATCATTAGGATGCTTATATAATATAATATAATATAATATAGTATAATATAATATAATATATTACCCAAACCATGAGATTTTGGAGCTGAACTATTCAATATAGTGGCCACTAGCCACATGTCACTAATTAAACTTAAATTTGAGTTAAAATTAATTGAGCTATACTAGTCACAATCAAGTGCTTGGTAGTCACATTGGCTTAGTGGCTACCATATTGGATAGTCTGGATATAGAACATTTCCATCATCAGATAAAGCTCAATTGAACAGTGCCATGGTGGAGAGTGAAGCTGGGCACTGCCACTACTAACGCTAGGCTAGCAGGTGTACAATGACACTGTCGACAGCAAACCAGGACATATGGTCACTCTATTTACATTCAACGTATCTCTCTACTGGCTCCTCTTTTTCTGTCTGCAGATGCAAAAATAGTTCCTAGATCAAAACATAATGAATATTAATAATCACCAGCTGACACACTCCTACATTGATGCTATTTGTGACACTAAATATTTAGCCAATTAAATACAAATAAAAATTAACCAAACTATTTTTTTGCTGTTGGTAGACAAAGAAATCACTTGATTCAGTTTGAGTCTACTTTATATCTGGTTACTGCCAGGACACTGTAGCTACTAATAGTTGTCATTAACTGAGCATTTTTGATGTGCTTTATATTGTGGTAAATACTTCATATTTATTATTATTGTATCATTTGATCCTCATAATAACCATTAGGCGAATGATTTGAGGTCAGTAATTGCTATGGGAGTTCTGAGGAGCCGATGGAGAATCCTACCTGAGATTACCTGAAGTGAGTGAGAAATTGCAAGACAAAGATTAGAAGCTAGAAGAACTCAGTGCTGAAGCTAATTCCAAAAAGGATGAGCTGGATTTTTAAATGAATGATAGAGATGAAATCAAGAGTCTGGTGGAAGACAGTCATGAATGGAAGCAAGGAAAGCAGGAAGAATCTTGGACAATTGCTTTGAACACTATTTCACACCTTTGGCTTGCTTAGATGGGTAAGCATGGAGTGTGTGGGTATGTCAGACTGGTATAAAAATATATATAGGTTGAGCAAACTCCCTGAAGATAGCACCTGACTGATTATAAATATCACCAGTACATTTCAGCTCGTTGGGCATTATTAAGTCTGAACTGGACTCAAGTTTACCTTGCATGCCTTGACATTGCCGTTTGGCTTTCTTAGTTCACTCTACTTCAGGCTGGCCAAACTCTCTTTCACAACTAGAATTATGCATACAAATATGATAATGCAATTTCCTCTAATGGATCCAAGCAAGATTTTTGAAATTCACTTTTTAAATTTCTAAATAATATCTGTCAAATGTAGGAAGTAATAAGGCATTCAGAATTTCCTTGGGAAGAACAGAGAGTGTGATTTATGAGAAAATGAGGATTAAAGTGTGAAAACATAAATCAAAGTCATACAATTGCCTTTTCATTAGATTCTTGCATAGAAAACTCAAAAAGCATATATGGGATACCTGGCAATGAAGAAGTATTTAAATGTTGAGTTCTGGACTAAGCTTAAAATGTAAGATAAAAGAAACAACTGCACATTATATCCTTCCTTTGAAGAAAACAGAAATGTGTCTTGGGAGTTTAAAAGAACGGGCTAATTATGTGCAAGTGCTCTATCACGAACAATTGGTATTGTAAAATGTAAATAAAATTAAAGAAATTGTTGCAATATTTCTGTTACAAAACACAAAAGATATCTGAAGATTATTTTTTAAAAGCAATAAACTGAATTTACCATAATGGCATAGTCAAAGATAAAGGAGAAAATAATGATACTTTCTCTTCTTCATTATGCACCTATGCCACATCTTACATTCAGTATATTGTGTTCCAAAAATTTACATTAATGCCAATCATATATAAAGTTGAAGTCTTGGTAATTTATCAAGTATTAAACTTTTTTTCTTGAATGATAACATGATTCTCAGTTCATCTGGAAGAAGGAATATAAGAGGCCAACCTGGATAATTTTGAAAAATATGAGTATTAAGGACAGATTTTCCTTATTAGATATTAAAGTATGTAATAGCCAAATAATTGAGAAAATAATTTGGTACTGAATCAAGTTTGGGTAAGTCAATGCAGAAAAAAGGAAATTTCAGAAATAGACCCAAATTAAAGGACTAAGTATATTAGAAAAACTGCTGCTCAGTCGGAGGACAAAGTATGGATTATCTAGTAAATGGTGTTGAGATAACTAGTCAGCCACTGAGAGAAAGGAAGTGAATATCCATTATTCACATCTTATTCACAAATAAATTTCAGATGTATAAAAATGAAACCATGAATTCTATAGAAAACAATACATGAATGTTTAATTTTGGAAGTAGAGAATTCCTTTATAAGTTTTTTACCAAAACAAATAAAGGAAAAGTTTGATTCGTTCAACTTCATAAAATTAAAGAGCTCTGTGTCAAAAATAGCATAAAGAAAATTATAGGAGGGACTATGAAGAGGGAAAATAATTTTCATTACATATGACAAGAGTTATGATTCCAAATTTGTAAAAATGGTCTTTCAAATGAATGGTCAGGGCAGACGTCTAAGGAACAACGTTTATATCTCATCCTAACACTTCATACCCAACGCATCAAGAAGTGTATCACCAGTTCTGTCTCCAAAGTATGTCCCAACTCTGATCAGTTTACTTTATTTCCACTGCCGTAGCTCTGGGCCAAGCGTCCATTCCCTCTTACTTGCATACTTAAAACAGCTTCCTGACCCCACTGTTCGCTTCCTAAGGTTGATGCCCTCGGAACCCAGAGCGACCTTTTAAAAGTTTAACTCATCATCCCCTCGTTTAGAAATTTCCAAAGGTTTTGCCTTACATGTAGAAAAAAGCTAAACCCCTTCTCGTGGCCACTGTAATTCTTGGCTCAGGGCCTTTACAATGGCTGTTGATTCTTTCTGTTTTGAACGCCCCTCCAGATCTTCCCTTGATTAGTTCTTGTCATTCAGATCTCAAACCACATTTCCGTCTTAAAGAGATCTCACTTAGCGTCTGAGCTAAAGCAGTTTCTCTTCCCTATTCTCTTACACTGTGCGTTTTTTCATGGTACTTGCTACTTCTTGCATTTACCTTGTTTCTTTGTTGTTTTTTATTCCTCTCTCCACTAGAATGCCAACTCCTTGAGAGTATGCTTATTTTACCTATAACATTGTCTGGCATGTAGAAATTGTTGCTTGGCTAAATATAGTGCAGTACATCTGTACAAAAAAGTGTACAGTAATATAGAAAAATGTTTAAGAGAAAATACATTGTTAAATCAAGAAATCATGATTCCTTTTTGTAAAGGAAGAAAATGAGTGTACCTATGCACACAAAGTATTCTGAAATATACACACCAAAGAGTTAAAATGCTGATCTTAGCACGATAGAAGTGCTGGTCATTCTTTCCCTCTGTTTAATTTAGTCAGTAATTTAATTTAGCTTAGTAATTCTTCTTATGACTAAAAGCAAAACAGGGTGCTCAAGACAGCTTTGCTGGAAAAAAAAACAGTTTAGTGTAAGAAGTAGAAAATTGACTTTTGATATCAATCCTATTTTTATTATTTTTTTTATTGAGTTCATGATAGTTTACATCATTGTGAAATTTCAGTTGTGCACTATTTCTTTTCTTTTCTTTTTCAAAGATTGGCACCTGTGCTAACATCTGTTGTCAATCTTCTTCTTCTTCTTTTTTCTTTTCTCTCTCCCAAAGTCCCCTGGTACATAGCTGTACATTCTAGTTGTGAGTTGTGCATTATTTCTTGTTGTCACCACATAAGTGCTCCCCTTCACCCCCTGTGCCCACCCACCCCCTTCCCCTGGTAACCATGGAACAGGTTTCTTTGTTTATATTCCACATGTGAGTGAAATCACATGGTGTTGGTTTTCTCAGTCTGGCTTACTTCGCTTAGCATACTTCCCTCCGGGTCCATCCATGTTGTTGCAAATGGGATGATTTTGTCTTTTTTATGGCTGATTTTGTATAAATATATATATATATACCTCATCTACTTTATCTAATCATAGGTCCATGGGCACGTGGATTGTTTCCAAGTCTTGTCTATTATGAGTAGTGCTGCAATGAACATAGGGGTACATATGTTACTTTGGATTGTTGATTTCAAGTTGTTTGGGTAGATATCCAGTAGTGGGATAGCTGGGTCATACGGTATTTCTATTTTTAGTTTTTTGAGGAATCTCCATCCTGTTTTCCATAGTGGCTGCATGAGTTTGAATTCCAACCGGCAGTGTGTGAGGGTTCCCTTTCCTCCACACTCTCTCCAACATTTGGTGTTTTTAGTCTTAGTGATTATAGCCATTTTAACAAGCACATGGTGGTATCCTAGTGTAGTTTTGATTTGCATTTCCCTGATGATCAATGATGTTGAACATCTTTTCATGTGCTTATTGGCCATCTGTATATCTTCTTTGGAAAAATGTCTGTTCACATCCTTTGCCCATTTTCTGATCAGGCTGTGTGTTTTTTGTTGTTCAGTTGTGTGAGTTTCTTATATAATATGGAGATTAACCCCTTATCGAATATGTGATTTGCAAACATGTTCTCCCACTTGGTGGGTTGCCTTTTTGTTTTGATCCTAGTTTCTTTTGCCTTGCAGAAGCTCTTTAGTCTGATGAAGTCCCACTTGTTTATTTTTTCTTTTGTTTCCCTTGTCTGAGAAGACATGGCATTGGAAATATCCTTTTAAATTCAACGTCAAAGAGTGTACTACCTATGTTATCTTCCAAGAGTTTTATGGTTTCAGGACTTATCTTCAAAGCTTTGATCTATTTTGAGTTTATTTTTGTGTATGGCATGAGATAATGGTCTACTTTCACTCTTTTACATGTGGCTGTCCAGTTTTCTCAGTAGCGTTTTTTGAAGAGACTATCTTTTCTCCATTGTATGTTCTTGGCAACTTGATCGAAGATTAACTCTCCATAGATGTGTGGTTTTATTTCTGGGATTTCAGTTCTGTTCCAGTGATCTGTGTGCCTGTTTTTGTACCAGTACCATGCTGTTTTGATTACTATGGCTTTGCAGTACATTTTGAAGTCAGGGATTGTGATGCCTCCAGGTTTATTCTTTTTTCTCAGGATTGTTTTAGCAATTCGGGGTCTTGGTTGCCCCATGTGAATTTTAGAATTCTTTGTTCTACTTCCATGAAGAATGTCATTGGCATTCTGATTGGGATTGCATTGAATCTGTAGATTGCTTTGGATAGTATGGACATTTTAACTAGGTTTCTTCTTTCAATCCATGTGCGTGGAATCTCTTTCCATGTCTTTATGTCATCATCTATTTCTTTCAATAATGTCTTATAGTTTTCATTGTATAAGTCCTTCACCTGCTTGGTTAAATTTATTCCTAGATACTTATTCTTTTTGTTATGATTGTAGAAGGAATTGTATTTTTGAGTTCTCTTTCTGTAAGTTTGTTAGAGTATAGAAATGCAACTGATTTTAGTAAGTTGATTTTGTACCCTGCAACTTTACTGTAGTTGTTAATTATGTCTAATAGTTTTCCAATGTATTTTTTAGGGTTTTCTATATATAAGCTCATGTTGTCTGCAAACAGTGAGAGTTTCCCTTCTTCTCTCCCTATTTGGGTTTGTTTTATTCCTTTCTCTTACCTAATGGCTCTGGCCAAAACCTCTCGTACTATGTTGAATAAGAGTGGTGATAGTGGGCATCCTTGTCTTGTTCCTGTTCTCAGAGAGATGTCATTCAGTTTTTCCCCAGTGAGTATGATGTTGGCTGGGGGTTTGTCATATATGGCCCTTATTATATTGAGGTGATTTCCTTCTCTCTCCATTTTGTTAAGAGTTTTTATCATAAATGGCTGTTGGATCTTGTCAAATGCTTTCTCTGCATCTATTGAGATGATCATGTGGTTTTTATTCCCCATTTTGTTAATGTGGTGTATCACATTGATTGATTTGCAGATGTTGAACCATTCCTGTGTCCTGGGTATAAATCCCACTTGATCGTGATGTATGATCTTTTTGATGTATTGCTGTATTCGGGTTGCCAATATTTTGTTGAGGATTTTTGCATCTATGTTCATCAGCGATATTGGCCTCTAGTTTTCCTTTTTTGTGTTGTCCTTGTCAGGCTTTGGTATCAGAGCGATGTTGGCCTCGTAGAGTGTGTTAGCAGGTGTTCGATCTTCCCTAAATTTTGAAATAGCTTGAGAAGGATAGGTGTTATATCCTCTCTGAAAGTTTGATGGAATTCTCCAGGGTAGCCATCTGGTCCTGGGTTTTTATTCTTTGGAATGCTTTTGATTACTGTTTCAATCTCTTTGCTTGTGATTGGTCTATTCAGATTCTCTATTTCTTGTTGATTCAGCTTTGGGAGCTTGTAAGAGTCTAAGAATTTATCCATTTCCTCTAGAGTGTCCATTTTGTTGGCATACAGCTTTTCATAGTTTTCTCTCATCATCCGTTGTATTTCTGTGGTATCTGCTGTTATTTCTCCTCTTTCATTTCCAATTTTATTTATCTGAGCTTTCTCTCTTTTTTATTTGTAAGTCTGGCTAGGGGTTTGTCAATTTTGTTCATCTTCTCTAAGAACGCACTCTTTGTTTCATTGATCCTTTCTACTACCTTTTTTGTTTCAATAGCATTTATTTTGCTTTGATTTTTATTCTTTCTCTCCTTTTGCTGACTTTAGGCTTTGTTTGTTCTTCTTTTCTAGGTAAATTAGGTGTAGTTTGAGATTACGTATTTGGGATTTTTTTTGTTTGTTGCGGTGAGCCTGTATTGTGATGAACTTCCCTCTTAATATGGCTTTTGCTGCATCCCATATGAGCCGATATGATATGTTTTCATTTTCATTTGTCTCCAGATATGTTTTCATTTCTCCTTCAATTTCTCCAATGATTCATTGGTTGTTCAATAGCATGCTGTTTAGTCTCCACATCTTTGTCCCTCTCTCAGCTTTTTTTATTATTAATTTCTAGCTTTATAGCATTGTGATCAGAAAAGATGCTTGTTATTATTTCAATCTTCCTAAATTTATTGAGGCTTGCCTTGTTTCCCAGTTTATGGTATATCCTTGAGACTGTTCCATGCGCAGTTGAGAAGAACATGTATTCTGCTGTTTTTGGATGAAGTCGTCTATATATGTCTACTAAGTCCGTCTGGTCTAGCTTTTCATTTAATTCCACTGTTTCCCTGTTGATTTTCTACCTGGATGATCTATCCATTGATGTGAGTGGAGTGTGGAGGTCCCCTACTATTGTTGTGCTATTATTAATATCTTCTTTTGGGTTTGTTAATAGTTGCTTTATGTACTTTAGTGCTCCTCTCTTGGGTGCATAGATATTTATAAGTGTTATGTTTTCTTGGTGGAGTGTCCCTTTAATCCTTATAACCTGTCCCTGTTTGTCTCTCTTTACCTGTCTTATCTTGAATTCTACTTTGTCTCATATAAGTATTGTGACACCTGCTTTCTTTTGTGTGCTATTAGCTTGGAATATCATCTTCCATCTCTTCACTCTGAGCCTGTGTTTGTTGTTGGAGCTGAGATGTGTTTCCTGGAGAAAGCATATTTTTGAGTCTTGTTCTTTAATCCTTCTCACCACTCTGTGTCTTTTTATTGGAGAATTCAATCCATTTACATTTAGGGTGATTATCGATATATGAGGGCTTAATACTGCCATTTTATCACTCATTTTCTGCTTCTCCTGCATGTCTTTTGTTTCTCGTCCTGTGTATTTTGGTCTACCAATTGAGTTATGTAGTGTTGTATGATGTGTTTCTTTGTTTTCTCCTTATTTATTATTTGTGTCTCTGTTCTGCTTTTTTGTTTAGTGGTTACCATGAAGTTTGTATTCAAAATCCTGTAGATAAGATAGTCCCTTTTCTGATGGGCTCTTTATTCCTTAGGCTAAACGGGTTCAGTCCCCTTTCTCTTCCTCTCCTAAGTCATTTTTCTGACATCTTATTCCATCTTGTGTTGTGAGTTTTTGATTAAAATGAGAGGATTATCTTTTTTTTTCAGTGTTTTCCTTCCCTTTATCTTTAATGCTATTCTTGCGTATTTGCCTACCTGTTATGATGCATAGCCACAATTTTCTGATTTTGTGTACACATTTGTCTCCTTACTCTGTGCTTTGTAAATGCTTTCTTCCTTTTTTTGGGGGAGGGCGGGGGTATGAGGGCCTTCTTGAGGATTTCTTGTAGGGGAGGCATATCATGGCTACAAACTCCCTTAGCTTTTATTTATCTGGGAAAGTTTTTATTTCTTCATCATATCTGAAGGATGCTTTCACTGGATAGAGTATTCTTAGCTGAAAGTGTTTGTCCTTCAAAGATTTGAATATGTCATTCAAGTCTCTTCTAGCCTGTAAGTTTTCTGCAGAGAAGTCTGCTGAAATTCTGATATGGGTTCCTTTTTATGTTATTTTCTTGTGCCTTGTTGCCCTTAGTATTTTTTCTTTATCATTCACTTTTGCCAGTTTCACAACTACATGCCTTGCAGTAGGTATTTTTACATTGACATATTTAGGAGATCTGATGACTTCTTCCACATGGATTTCCATCTCTTTCCCTAGGTTTTGGAAGTTCTCTGCTATTTCTTTGAACAAGCTTTCTGTTTCATTCTTCTTCTCTTCTCCCTCTGGAATACCTGTAATTCTTTTTTTTTTTTTTTTTTTAAAGATTTTATTTTTCCTTTTTCTCCCCAAAGCCCCCCAGTACATAGTTGTATATTCTTCGTTGTGGGTCCTTCTAGTTGTGGCATGTGGGACGCTGCCTCAGCGTGGTTTGATGAGCAGTGCCATGTCCGCGCCCAGGATTCGAACCAACGAAACACTGGGCATCCTGCAGCGGAGCGCGCGAACTTAACCACTCGGCCACGGGGCCAGCCCCTGGAATACCTGTAATTCTTATGTTGCATTTCCTAATTGAGTCGGATATTTCGTGGAGACTTTCTTCATTTCTTTTTAGTCTTAGTTCTCTTTCCTCCTCTATCTGGAGCATTTCAACATGTCTATCCTTGATTATGCTGATTCGCTCCCCTATGGTGTCCACTCGAGCATTCAGGGAATCCATATTTTGTTTTATCTCATTGATTGTGTCTTTCATCTCCAATATTTCTGATTGATTCTTCTTTATAGTGTCAATCTCTTTTGTGAAGTACCTCCTGAACTCATTGAATTGTTTCTCTACATTCTCTTTTACTTGCTGAGTTTTTTGATGATAGCTATTTTGAATTCTCTGTTATTTAGATTACATATTTCTGTTTCCTCAGGACTGATTTCTGTGTACTTGTCATTTTCTTTCTGGTCTGGAGATTTAATATGATTTTTGATACTGCTAGGAGGCATGGCTCTGGTTTTGTGCATCATGGTATTACTTGGTCACAGTTACCGCCTATCACCACTGAGTGTGGGTCAAGAGCCATGTATTCTGAGCCCTCTGTGGTCTGCTGAGATCCCAGGTGCTGACACTGGCACAGGGCAGGTTGCGGGGATGGGTGTCTTCTCCTGTGAGCTCTTGGGATTTTCTTGCTCTGCACTTGCTCTGTGCTCTCCTGAGATCTTGACTTGATGAGGTCACTACCGAGTTAGATTTCACCTTGGCTGTGAGGGCCTTTGGGGATCTTTGAAGTTCCCATGAATGAACATCCCCTCCCCATTCCTTCCCTCATGGAGGCTGCCTGTGGGCCCAGATCCCAGTCTTTTGGAGATGGAGCAAAGTTTTCTCTTACGCCATTCCACCTCCTCCGAGGGGGACTCCAGGCTCTCTGCCCTCTGTTGTACGGCTGCTTGGGACTTTCAGATGTCTTTTATTTTGTGTTTAGATGTCCTCTGCTGGAGTATGAATGTCTTTTTCATTGTATGGTGGAGGAGAGAGATTACCGAGAAAGCTCTGCCATGATGCTGATGTCCTCTTTGGATATACTTTTAAACACAGAGCAGACTGTTACCTACTCAGTGAGGGTTCCTGAGCCTGTGGCGCGGGAGCTTGGCCACCATGGTGCACATGGTGCCCTATGCTGCCATCCAGTTCAGTGTGCATGAGGAGTCCTAGTGGGTCCTGGGTCACTACTACGGCTTCTGTGGAGAGTCAATATCAATCCTATTTTTGAGCACTAGCTAATTCATAGGTAGAGAACTATTTTGAACTCCTGTTGATATAATAACCAATATGTGTAACTCTTGACACCAGATCTTATAGTGTAAATAGAGTCCAAGAGTAAGTGAAATTTTTTAGATCATTTTTTAATTTAAAAAAGCCTAATGATATTCTATCTATGAGTCCTTAATAAAGTGCTACTGAGCTCTTTGATTTTTATGCAGTTTTTCACTGGAAGCTGTGCAGAAAAGCGTTAACATAGCAGATCTGAGACTGCTTATCCTTAGAAAGTCTTGCTTACAAAGTTGGCCCTTGGCTGACAACTAGAAACTTAGATTTCCCACCATTAACTGATAAGAGGGCTTGCTCTGAATGAACTGTTTGCGTGAACAATATGGTTTATGCTGAACACTTGCTTTTTTTCTGAGTGTCTGGAATTTTGGCATGTGCCAGGCAGAGGCTGCCTACTTAGCAACCCCTAATAAAAACCCTGGGCACTGAGTCTCTAATGAGCTTCCCTGGTTGGAAACATTTCATACACATTGTCACAACCCATTTCTGGGGAATTAAGGACTTCTTGTGTGATTCCACTGGGCAAGGACCCTTAGAGGCTTGTGGCTGATTTCTTCTGGACTTCACTCCATTTGCCTTTTTCCTTTGCTGATTTTTTAAAATATTATTTTGTTGTAATAAATCGTAACCCTGAGTAGGCCTATATGCCAATTCCTCTGAGTCCTCCTAGCATATTATTGAACCTGTGGGTGGTCTTAGGGAGCCCCTGGCTCAGAAGCTAACTTGCAGAGTAGGATCTCTAGTCCTTTGTTCATGTATTTGTCTTAGCTTTGCTATGATTATCGTGTAGGATATCTCCTCTGTAATGTGATATAATGAATCCATAGCTCACCTCTCTGCATGGTGCTGTTGTACTTAGATGATTTTCCCAGAGAGAATCTCCAAGTCTATCAGACTCTAAGTAAAATACAGACTCCGCTGAGTCTGACTGGGCTGAGTTCTGGGTTGGGTTGAGGAACCAGGTTCTTCTTATTGGGGTGGAACTTAGGTGTTGGTCATACTCCATGGGAAACCATGTCCTGATATTTCCCTAGCTGAAATTTACATTTAGTGCTATCTAGTAGGAAGTGGAATAGGAGCTGAGAATAATATTATATAGAACCGAATTGAGTAAATTATGGCATCTGATTCATAAGTAAGATCAGAGGGCTTTTTTCTGTGTTTTAAAAGTTGCTTAGCTGGGTCATAATGCATGCCATTGTTCTCAAAAGGTGTTCTGCCCTTTGTGTGAGACTTTCCACCACTGAAAAACAAGCTATTCTCTTTGTTTATGGAATCGAACACATAATAACATGGTGCGTCTTTCTTAAGGCATTTGTTTATCTTGTAGTATGGTCAGGAATGTGATCAAGCACAGAGATTTAGCCCATGGGTCTGCTCTGTGACCAACTACCTGTGTGACTGTGGGTAAATTACTTAACCTTTGAAGACTCAGTTTGCTCATTGGGAAAATGATAACATTAGTGTCTCTTCTCTATGCCTGTTGATAAAGAGATAATGGATACAATGTTTAGATGGTGACTAAATAATGGTTCTCTTCCCATATTGAGTGTAGATCCAACTGAGATAGACATAATCAGACAAGGTAATAAAGATGTCAGCTGTATTATTAAGAAAGTTAATTGGAGGACATGACTTTAGATCCACAGCTAGGTGTATTTGTCAGTACTTCACCCCGAGTCAGACTTACCAACGCAGTCACTGGCACAACTGAATAACCACAGACTTCCCCTGCAGGGGACACTCCATAGCACAGGGTGAACCAAGACTGCACCCATCTGCTTGGCAGACTGACTCCAAGACAAAACCAGATGGAATTTGGCCATGCCACTTAAAAAGTCTCCAATTGGAGAAGTCTTTTCTCGTGTATGGCATGAGTGAATGATACAAAGAGGAATCAGCAGTAATGCTCTACTTTGATTGCAGTCCCTCCAGAAGAAAGGAAGTTTTCCATGAAATAGGGCCCAGTATCGTGCATAACAGAGGAGGTGTCCAATGAGTGTTCACTATGGTTTTTACTATGAATGTCCCAGGGAAGGCTAAAGACCTTGAGATTAAAGTTATGTCTAATTTACCTCATATCCTCATGGTGCCTTGGTCCCTGACACTAACAGATGCTCCAGAAGGGTTGGTGAAAATGTGAAAGAATACTGTGCAGAACACAGCTAGTCCATGCCTTTATTTTTGGGGTTTGAACAAATATATGGTAAGAACATTGAAGCATGTGCTGGGAAACCTGAGTTCTAATCTGATTCATTCTTAGCTGGTTTTTTGACCCTGGGAAAGTCACTTAATTTTTTCATTAAGATATGAGGCTAATAATACCCCTGTTACATCTTTCACAGGAATAAGATGAAATAGTGGATGTGAAAGTGTCTTGGAAAATATGTAAAATGTATGATGCAAATGCAAGAAAATTCTTAGGCCTGCTTTTCGCATTCAAAGAAAAACAAAGAAAGGAAATCTATAACATACTGGTATTCTTCACATTGGTTTGCTCATGTCTTATTCTCAAAACTCTGGCGTGATTCATTTATATCTCTGCTCATCCATCATTCCCATGCACAAAAGAACTTAAGTGACCAGAGGTGGTACAAAGATGAATTATACTTTATTCCCTTCGATTTTCCAAATTTTCAAAAATGAGCATATCTCTTTTAAAAATGGAAGTATTGTAAAGCTTGTTTATTTAAAAATCAACACCCTCTGATGGACCCCTGCTGCCTAGAGAGGAAAGCTTAAACTCCTCAGTGTTGTACTCAGTCAGGCCTTCGACCATCTGGGCCCAATTTCGCCTTATCAATTTTATCTCTTCTTATTCTTTTATACGTACCTTGCTCTCTAAAAAAAATTGGTTCTACTCTGTTTTTCAAACGCAACTGAGCACTTTTTGCCTCTCCATTTTTGCTTATATTATTTCTTCTTTCTTGAGTGCCATTTCACTGTGTCTGCCTTTTGGCATCCTGTTGTTCCAGATTTGGATTGAATCTTAATATTTTCATTTTTTTCTCTGATATCCCCACCCAAATTTTCTCTCCCTCTCCGTGCGGAACTTACACTTTGCCTTGTTTCCCGTGTTTTCTCATTTATAAGCTTCATCCCTGTTTGCATTGGTATTTATCATCGTGCCTGGTAGTGTGCCCTGCTCCAAGTACTCATTTTCTAAATGTTTATTGAGCTGAAAAAACCACAATAAAATAAATGACCCATTGATGCCTGTCCCTCAGTGGTTTTACCCAAAAGCTCAAAACTATTTCCTCAGGATAGCATAATTTAGAGGAGTGAAAGTAGTGAACATTAGCTTGATAGTTTTTAAATCTTTAAAAGCCAAGAAAATCTAATAATGAATGCATCAAAAATTTGTTTTCTGTTTCATTATTCCTCTGTTCTGGGTATTACTGATTAACTTGTAATCACCATGCTAATGAGGTCCCTTGTGGGCTACTTCACATCTTTAAACTCTACCCACAAGGTGAGCTGCAAATATACCCTTTCATCACAATTAGAATCTAATGAAATACTTGAAATGCAGCAACCTGTTATTGCCCCCATTTCTCGAAAAATAGTTTAAAACACATCGAAATGGATAAACAGCATTATATTTGCAAGCAAAAGACAGTTTCACTTAGTATTTCTGTGTGTAACGTGTATAAGAAGATCTACCTGGATAATACGATTGTCTCATCTGACACATATGATGTGAGATATAGCTAATATGAAAAGCTATTTTATGCCTTGATATTGCAAAATAATCATCATAATAAAATTAGAAATATTCCAACAATAGCCATTAGCTACATATTAACAAAATGGAGAAGAAAACATGATGCTATGTATATAAAATATAATGGCAGAACACTTTATTATCTCAGCACAAAGAATAGTGTCAACGAATGTTTTGCAAGTAGATAAGCTGTCATGATAGTGTTTCTGTCTGTGTTTTCCATCAGATATGCCAAACGTAAGCATCACATTTGTTATCTGTGGCTTAAAAAAGTTAATGTCTTTGTCACTTGACTTAACATTACATTTTCCTTAGTACATTTTACACATAAAACATAAAAGAATAAGATAATTAAAATCCATTTAGGATAGTTGGAAGCTAAGACAATTTCTTATTAAAATTTACACTGCACATGTAAATGAGCTTCGCCAAAATTGTCTCAAGTGCTAAATGTGAAATCTGTTAGTTATTTCAAACTGCCTAGTTTACAATTTCTTTGCCTTTCAGAAAATTCACTTCCTGCACTCTTATCCTGATAATAGGAATACTCACATGATAAAACAGTTCTCAAAATAATAAAAAAAAACTATGCAGAATTCCTTAAAAATATCACATAGCTCCTCTCCTGTGACATAACTTTGTAAATATTCAGTTTGCATCATCTATTTTACTTATTATTCTTATACAACCTATAAAATGAAAATCCTTTCCTAGTCAAAAATTTCTCTTTTGATTTTTCTTCTTATTATTGAATTAGATGGTACAGAAAAACATTCTCACAGCCAAGCCAACCTAAATTTTTTTTCATTCACTTTTATTTGTTGCATCATGGTGTTTAAAAGTGAAGAGTAAGTATGATATTTCATTACAAGAACAAAACAATTTTGTAACTATGTATGATGGTGAATGTTAACTGGACTTATTGTGGTGATCATGTTGCAATGTATACAAATATTGCGTCATTGTTTTGTACATCTGAAACTAATATAATGTTATTTATTAATTATATCCAAATAAAAAAATTTTTAAAAAGTGTAAGTATGACAGTGCATACTGAACAGGAAAAATCTTTTGGTCATATGTATTTGGCTCCTACTGAAAGTCAAATTCAAACACTCTCGTGGAAGCTTTTAAAGAAGGTTAATGGAATAAATAGCAATCGGTGGGTCTGGCCACTCTAAAGGTGTTTCAGCATGTTCCTTTTCCAAGGAGTGACATTGTTCCAAAAGCAGAGGGCGAGGAGTAGGCTTGTGTTCCACATACTCTTAAAGTTTATATATTTTAGAATTCTGAGATTTCACTTCGTAAGAGAAATATAAGCACTTTCTCTATAAAATCTTAAGTCCATGATGACAAAGGCCTTTGCTCTATGTCTTTTGGAAATTTGGAAAGAGAAGATTTCAATTTATATGACTTTTCATCTAGCTAATGGTAACATAGAAATATCTATTGCAAATGTTAGACAAGCTTATAAAACTTTAAAAATTTGTCTCATTTAAAAAATTTTTATTATTAATGTAATATAGTATATATAGTCTTCTCCAGGATTCCCATTGGTATTTTTAGGAAATAGAATTTCTTGAAAAACAGTGTGAGAAACAAAGCTATGCAACTCAAGATAGGATTAAATGATATATATTCCAAATATTGGACTGAAGGATATCAACATCAATCTCTGCAAAATTTCTACTTTTGAAGCAATTAGGAACTTAACAAAAAAATAATGCATAGCTCCTAAGGCTCAGGAAGAAGTCGGATGTGTGTTAACGGTCATGATTTGAATTTTAGGATGTTAGGGCTCATGAAACAAAGAGGATATAGAAGTTGTAGGGAGGAAAGAAACACAAGAAGCACCTACTTTATTTTGGACATGCAATAGACAAGGCATCCTCACACGTGTTATATCCTCACTCTTCATGAATAGCTCTTGGCCTTGTCCATTCTCCTACTGACACCAAAGGATCACAATTATCATTAGCAGTCCTGGAGATCAAGTCCACACTATTCTAGTGACACTTCCTTGTCTTCTGGCCATTGCATTTTAAACTCATCCTATGTTCTCCATCTCAGGGTGCTTGATGTTGTTAGCAGCTCTCACTCATAACAACCCATAGTTCAAAATTGTTAGTAATTTTGCCAACTTTCTTCTCTCCTTGTTGAGTAAATTGTTTTTTATTATAATGTTAACTTTATACATATATGTAAAATTAATATCAATTTTTATGCTTATTCTCTTAAAAATCACCAAAGTAATTTTTGCAAATCAAATATCAATAAAACTTAAAAGACAGTGAAATCCAAATAAACTACCGTAATTTGATGGGATGATCGTATTATTTTGTAGGAGCTCAATGCTGTTAGCAATGTGAATAACGTGCTGTGCTCAGACCCACATTTTACCCCTGAGATTTTAGAGGTGACTGAATTCGGTCTCTCCTCTTCTTTCCTGGAAGTACTGGTAAAATTTTCCTTTCAGGAACGTGGCTCTATATCACCTGGCCTTAAGCTGATGTAAAATGCATTTTTCACATAAGAAGTCAGCTCCATTCTGTCTTTCATAATCCTCAACAATAACATTTCTACTACCTGACACCAAGGACATCTTAGTCAAAAAATGCAAACCCAGGCACAGAAATCCCATACTTTTCAGATGATGATTGTGATGATCCAGAATGTACTTATATTTTTATTTTTTTCAAGATTAACATAAAATGACAATACAAAATGTAAAAGTTCTCATATAAAATGCTCAGACCTAAGAAAACACTGATTTTAAGCAAAGAGCATAGGCTTTCCTTGGTTTTCACTAAGAACATTCTTCCGCGTTTCCTAACTTTAGTCATGTAGACCTCAGGATACTATTTGAAATGGTGGTGATAAAACATGCTTCCCTGTGTCATTAAAAGATTAAAATTGTGAGGCTGGCTGGTGGTGTAGTGGTTAAGTTTATGTGTTCTGCTTTGGCGGTCAGAACTTCACAGTTTCGAATTCTGGGTGCGGACCTACACACCACTCATCAAGCCATGCTGTGGCAGCATCCCACATGCAAAATAGAGGAAGATTGGCACAGATGTTAGCTCAGGGACAATCTTCCTCACCAAAAAACAAAGATTAAAATTGCTTATCATAAAGGAAATGCTTAAAATACGTTACTTATATACATATATGTATAGTCATGTGTTGCTTAATGACAAGGATGCATTCTGAGAAATGTGTTGTTAGGCAATTTCGTCATTGCATGAACATCATAAAGTGTATTTACACAAACCTAGATTGTATAACCAGCTACACATCTAGGCTATATGCGACTAATCTGATGGGACCACCATTGCATGTGTGATCTATCATTGACCAAAACATCCTTATGTAGCACATGAACGTATGCTGGGTCTCTTAGTAACATTAACTAAGCTTTTTCTAGGTATCATATTGTATTCTTTATAGATAGTTTCCTTAGATATAGTTTTTCATTTAATCCTTGCAATAAATCTCTAAGTTCTTGGATATGAAAATAGGCCCAGAAAAATGGGTCATTGCACTATCAGTAAGTAAAAGTCAGACGACTTTGGTTCATACACAAGTGTCTTTTTTTTTTTTTAAAAGAAATTGGCACCTGAGCTAACAACTGTTGCCAATCTTCCTTTTTTTTTTTTCTGTGTTTTCTCCCAAAGTCCCCCCAGTATATAGTTGTATATTTTAGTTGTGGGTCCTTCTAGTTGTGGTATGTGGGATGCAGCCTCAACATTGCCTGATGAGCCATGACACGTCTGCGCCCAGGATCCGAACCAGTGAAACCTTGGGTAGCCAAAGTGGAGAACGTGAACTTTTCTACTCGGCCACGGGGCCGGCCCCCCATACACAAGTGTCTTAATGCAGATATCATTTTTGTAATTGCCACACTACACTGATAAAATTTTTTAGAATTAAAATTACATTTCAAGACTTCAGATTAAACGTGGCAGATTGAACAAAGATGTTTAATTTTGTTTCCTTCCCCAAACACGTTAATATGACACTAAAAGAATTAAAAAAGGATACAAACCCACAAAGGCCTAGGCAAGGGGAGCAATACAGAGATGTCAACAAAATTTTGAGAGACTGAAAGCAGCTGGACCAGTAGTTAGTGACATGGCAGGCAGGAGGCAGCTGAAACCCAATTTCTTACAGAGGAAACACTGAGAAGCAAAAGGATTTGTGTTTCTAGAAAGTCTCAGGATATCTTTATGCTGGAGTTCAAGGATCAGTTGAAAGTCTACAAAAGAAGTGGTTACACCCTCAGGTTTCTTCCCTAGTCCAAGTATTCTGGGGATTTTATCTCCTTGACCCTGCCAGGAGGCTTATATTTTGGGGACCCAAAGCATTCCCAAATCAGGAACACAAGGAACCCCTGAAAGCGGAGGGGAGGCACCACACGGTAGTGGTGACAAGTGGTGAAACCACAGTCCTGCACCTACTCAACTACCACAACGCCTGTCAGCCACTCTTACATCTGGGAAGGAGTCAAGTGATGAGCCCAATTAGGACTTTGTGGCGTGGGTTTGATCTGGTTAGCCTTGAATGAGGCGCACTCAGGGACAGCCCCTTCTCTTCCCCTCTAACTGTATATACACACATACATGAAAACTCTCCTCACCCACACCTGCACGCACTTTCCCATCAGATTTTGTTTTAGTGAGGTAGAAGTCATATTACACAAAATAAACCATTTTAAAGTGTATAATTCAGTGGCATTTAGTATATACAAAATATTGTGCAACAGAAACCTTTAGCTCCAAAACATTTTCATTGTCCCCATGAAAATCCCGTACCTATTAAGCAGGCACCCCTTGTTCTCCACTTGCCCCAGTCCCTGGAAACTGCCAATCTACCTTCTGTCTCTATGGATTTGCATATTCTGGATATTTCATATAAATGGAATCTGGCTTCTGTCACTTAGCATAAAGTTTTCGAGGTTCATCCACATTGTAGCATGTGTCAGTGCTTAATTTCTTTATATGGTTGAGAAGTATTCCAATTTCTCCACATGCTCACCAACCTTATTATTTTCTTCTTCTTCTTTTTTTTTTTGATTATGGGCATCCTAGTGGGTAGGAAGTGGTATCGCATTATTGTATTGACTTACATTTACCTAATGACTAATGACATTGAGCATCTTTTCATATGCTTGTTGGCCATTTGTATATCTTCTTTGGAGCAAGGTCTGCTGAAGTCCTTTGCTCATTTTTCAACTGAATTGTTTGTCTTTTGGTTGTGGTGTTGTAAGTTTTTTTTTTATATTCTCGGTGTTACATCCTTATGAGATATAGGATCTGCAAATATTTTCTCCCATGCTGTAGATTGTCTTTTCACCTTCATGATAACACCCTTTGATGCACAAAAGTTTTAAATTTGTTGAAGTCCAGTTTATCTAGTTTTCCTTTTGTTGCTTATGCTTTTTGTGTCAAGTGTAAGAACCTATTGCCAAATCCAAGGTCATAAAGATTTGCCCCTATGTTTTCTTCTAAGAATGTTATTTTAACTCACTTTTATACTGTTTTTATATTATTAATATATTAATATTATATTATTAATTATATTATTTAAAGCTTATATTTAAAATCATATTCTATATGTTTATATATATCATCTATTTTAGGTTAATTTTTGCATGTGGTGTGCAGTAGGGGTCCGACTTTGTTCTTTCACAGGTGGATATCCAGTTGCCTCAGAACCATTTGTTGAAGAGAGTGTTCTTTCTTCAGTGAATGATTTTGCAGCCTTGTTGAAATGGATTGGCTATAGATGTATTTCTGCACTCTAAATTTCAGTATATATACATATTCTATATATCTATCCTTGTGCCAGTAACACAATTTTGATTACTGTTGCTTTGTTATAAATTTTGAAATTGAGAAGCATGAGTCTTCCAACTTTGTTCTTATTTTTCAATATTGTTTTGGCTATTTAGGGCTCCTTGAAATTTTAACCATCAGACTTTTATTATTTCACTCATTTAAAGACAGAGGCAGTGGTAAGGGCAGTGAGGATGGGAAAGGAACTGAGAGAAAAAAAAGACAATGCAGAAAGTAGAAGAAAAATTCCAAAATGCTTACTGAATATTTATAGAGAAGAATAAATATTGCAACTATAAAACAAGAGTAGTTTCGTATGAAGAAAGGAACATTCTGAGAACAAGAAAGAGCCCATGGAGATTAAAAATAGATAACTGAATAAAGAATTCAATAGACTGTAAGATGAAGTTGAGTATATCAGCCAGAGAAAAATAAAAGGACACAGAGATGGAAAATAAAAAGGTAAGAAAGTGAGAGGACCCATCTAGAAGTCCACCCTGTTCAAATGAGAGTTCTGTAATGGCAGAACCATGAAGGGGAGGGGAGAAATTTATTAACAAATGATGCCAGAGGATTTTCCAGAACCCAGCAGCATGATTACAGAGCTTGAAAAGGTCTGCCAAATGCCTCACACAATGAAGGAAAAGACCCACATCAAGGCACAACTTTTTGAAATATCAGAATAGGAATAATAAGGAAAAGATCCTAAAAGTTTTCAAAAGATTGGGAATGAGAATAGATTGAAAATTAGAACATCACTGCCCTTCATAAAAAGCACACCTGGAGCTATAAGACAAAGAAGAAAATTTTTAAATATCTGAGCAAAAATTATTTTCAACCTAGAATTCTATACTCATCTAAGCTCTCAAGTAAATATGAGAGTGGAGTGAAGATGGATTACTGGTACATTTGACAGTGCTGAGATGACACAAATTTCTGTGGAAAGTTTGGGGTTAAATGATTGCTCAGTACATATAAAACTAAGTAGAAAAACAGGCTCAATTAGCGAAAACAAGTTCAACAAGAAAGGAATTGATTTACTAGAGACAGTAATTGTGACATAACCAATAACATTATTTAACCAAAGTGTTAGATTTTATTATATAAATTTATAATCAGACTGCATCTTATCATGTGTATAGTGCTTGCTTTGGTGAGATACGAGTGGCTAAAGAGCGCAGATAGTTTGGGACTGGGTGGAATGAAGTTTTGAAGTCCTGAATACTTATGAAGTTGTTCTTAAGCATGAGCAGTCAGTTAAAGAAATTCCTTCGCATTCCTTTCATTTTGCTCTGCACAGGACAGTTCTAGCTGGACATGTAAGAAGCTTGAGTTACAGGGTCAAAGAGGAAATTGCTCCATGCTGGCCGTCTCTCTCACCGCAAGTGCAGGATATCAGACTTGACTAAGAAAATATTTTAAGACACTGTGAAAAAAGCTTATTTTAAAAACACAAACTGTTTCCATCATATATTATGTTTAGAATTAGATTTAGATTGAGTTTAACATAAACAAAAAACTGATGAAAGCAGAATTTTCAGTCAATGCTTGAGATGACTGTTTGGGCATCTTAACCATCTAGCCATCGGTGATACTGCTTTTCCACTCGGCAAAGGCCGGAGTTAGCCTTTGAGATTTATGGAAGAGATTGCAGATTGGAAAAATTTATTATTTGTTTTGAGAATTCAAAAGAATTAGTTTTGAGAAGACAAGTAAGCAAAATTTATGCCAGATGTCTATTGCACATAGGTAAATGTCATATTTACATTCAACAAGAAGAAAGGAATTCAATGAAACATAGAGAACTATTCTTTTATTAATGTGATTAAGGCAAAAGACTTGAATGATTCATTTTTTTCTGTGTCAGAGGAAATTTATTAGAGAAACTGTTAAATATGAGGTTAATTTACGTTGAAAATGCTATTTGTTTTTGATTCTTATACATCTATGACTACTTAATAATTTATGCTCAGGATAGTTTTGGGGTGAATGATTGAAAGATGAATATTTTGTTATACAAAAATGTAAAGGGTGGAAATAAGGTGGATGATAATCAGCTGCTCGTTTTCACCACTGATGAACAGACATATTTAATTCAATGTAACAAATGTTTGTTGAGCTCCTACTATATGTGGGATGATGTATTAGATGTTATCAGAAATGCAAAGATGAATAAGTTAAGTTGTGGAATAGAACAAAGGAGGAAAGTGTGATCCACAAGAGATTGTAATTGCAGGTACAATATTAGAGAGAAACAATGTGCCATATACTGTAGGACATATAGATTCTTGAGCTCTACTCCTAGGCTTTCTAATTCAGTAAGTCTTAAGGTAGGGCCCAAGAATTTATATTTCTAACAGGTGATACTGATATTGTTGATCCATGCACCACACTTTGAAAACAGGTAAAGAGTAGAATTTGGTTTTGAGGGTCATAAATGTCTTTACCGAGGAGGTATTATTTGAAAAGGGTCCAATGTGATTTAATGGTTAGAATTCCTTGACTTCAAGTTAGACATCATGATTCTGTTAATTTTCTAAAAAATATTTATTATAAAAAATAAGATGAGGGCCAGCTCTGGTGGCCTAGTGGTTAAGTTTGGTGTGCTCTGCTTTGGTGGCCAGGATTCAGTTCCTGGGTGCGGACCTGCACCACTTGTCCGTCAGTGGCTATGCTGTAGCAGTGGCTCACGTACAAAAAGAGGAAGATTGGAAGCAGATGTTAGCTCAGAGCAAAACTTCCTCAGCAAAAAAGAAAAAGGATAATTTACAGAAATGAAGGAAATGTGGAAAAGCCAACCTTCGAAGAATAGCTTCATATTTCTGAAATTCAGGAATCAATGAGCCATGATTTCATGAAGTCCTCTTACTGATGACTGATATCCAACAGATTTCAATCCCAGTGTAATTCCAGGAGTAGAGCATTTCTGCAGCCTCGCTTGGAACACATATGGTCTCTCTGGCCTGGGGAAAGCAAGGCAGAGATCAACAGCCTATCCAGACTGTCTTGGGGGCCAGAAGTAATTCTCTAAAGTGCAGTTGGGATGCGATGACTAGAAGAAGGGGGAACATAGGCCTGATGAGTAAAAATAGCGGATGTCATTAAAAATGTGTCAGATTTTAATAGACAAACCAATGGAGGATATGTTACTTCCAGAAATAGGGAATTATATGTATGAAGGAGAGTAAGAAAGAATGTTTGGGAACTATGGAGTAGTCTATTATTTGAAGAATAAAGTCCAAATACATAAGCAGCAGAAGATAAGGTAAGAAAATGTAGGCTGGAGATACAGGTGAAGGATGTTAAATTCAGGGAAGAAAACATTTCTTGATTAGCGTTGAAGAGGTCATCCAGAGGGCATTAACTCCGGTTGACCCTCAAGCTGAATCAGGGGAATGGGAGATTCCTGACCCCCTGCCCTGTCTTTGGAATGTATGTTCTGCCCACCGTTCCCACAGTAGGAACTGATTTGGAGGACGCAGCCTTGAGAAAGCAACGTGTTGCGAAGACCATCTGGCTGGTGGACGTGACTTTTGAGATTCTGGAGGGTGGTGAGATCTACTCTTCCTGAGGCCGCCCAGGGTAAGCCTCATATGTGAGTTCCCTCATGCGCTAAACCTGCCACCTACCAACCTGGAGTGGCCTGCCTCTTTCGTAGGTCTCCCCTTGCCCTCCGTGCACCGCGATCAGTTTCAGATTTCACCCGGCAAATTCCCGAGGTTGCCACCCAACAATTAGTGAGGCATTTTTGCGCAAATCAGGGCTATGTTCAGAAAGCAACAGTGTGATTACTGCAGGGAGGAAATGGGAACCAGGAACCAACTTGGAGGGTATCCTAAGTCTCAGGAATCAGGTAAAAGATCTTAATTTAGGGTATTAATGACTGAAAAGGGAAAAAAAAAGGAAGATAGATGCTTTTAAGATGGAATCTATAGGATGGGTGGACTGTGGGGTTGAAAGAAGAGTTGGAATGAAAGCCGAAGCCTATTTTAGAGAAGAGCGTGTAAGCGTGAATACTGAACGAGGTTTAATGGCTCACTCAGTGTTAGCGAGTTTAAGTATGGTTTTAAATGTGCTATTAATTTATGAATGATTTTTCTTGTTTGGTTAAGCTTATCTGATGAATTAAAAAAATCTACATTTTATTGGCTAAAATATCATAATCAAAGACAGTGTTTTGTCCTTGCTATGTAAATTGTGTATTTGAATGTAATGTAAAGTGCAATGTAAATACAATTATTTCCATTGTGTACCAATTCTAAATGTATATAATAGTATTTTTGTTAAGGTCGCATTGAGATATTAGTAAAACTCAAGGCCAGTTGATTCATTTTGTATGATTATGGAGCAGAACTTGTATTAAGTGAACATTTTATGACATGCTCTTGAATTTTTAAGTATTTTCAAATATATGTAAGTGTGATAAACACCCTTTGATTGCAGAAGTACATAACTGAGAACACTAAATTAATATATTTTGTTTAATCTAATGAAAAATAGGCTTTTTCTCTTGAGGATATATTTCGACCCAGACTATATATAACCTCGTTGCTAATTATTAATTCCAGAGGGCCAGTTTTAACGTCAGAATGAAGGCAGGCTGAGCAGATATTCCCAAATGTCTCTTAAGGACATCTGAGGGTTTAAAACCTGGGCACAGAGACTAATGTTTCTCATCCTTTTTTCGGGTACAGAAATGTCAGTGCTGGTAACATTAACTATTTCATCACGTCGCTTAACCTCAATGGACTGCTTTTGTTGTCTGTGAAACAGTAGCAGAAGTGCCTATAATTCACGAAGAAGTCAAAGCAAAGAAGCAAGAAACTTCTGAGTCATGAGATAGCATTCACTTATAATCGCAGTTAGACCTACAAGTTTTGAGGCAAAATCCTCAGTCACAACAGCATTCTGCTGTGAAACTAAAAGTCTATCTTTAAAAACTATTCAGCCAAATATTGCTATGAGCGTTTGTTCTTTCCAGGAAAGCCAAAAACAAATGAAGGAAAACCTCCTGAAATTCAGCCACTGCTCGTGATGTGGGCTTCTAGAGTTGTCTGTTCATATTTCTTAGTTGCAAATCAAGGGCAAGCTTTCTAAGGAAGTGCAAAAACCTCAAGGAGTTGATGCATCAGAGTTTAACCAAGTCTTTGATGCAGCGTTTCTTTGAAGGTTTATGAAAGTTGTTTCATCTCAGTATGAATTTTTTCTAATTCTAAATTGGGATAAGTTTAGTTTATGTTGGTGTTCTAGCTGCTTTCAGTCTGGTGGTACTCAACAGGGTGCAGTGAAAGTTGTGGTTTCAGGAAAACCCTCTGGAACAGACTATCTGGGTTCAAATCACAGCTTGTCACCCCTAGCTGCTGCCTCTGGACAAGACACTTTGCCTCCCTGTGCTTCAGTGTCCTCAGTTATGTGACGGGTATCATCTGCCTCATGGCTTTGTTGTGAGAAGTAAGTATAATGATTTAGTACAGTGCCTGGAAAATACTAAACAGTACGTACATGTTTGCATGTGGAAATTTAGACAAGTGGAAATGTCCATCAAAAAACTAAGCCTTGGGTCTGCCCTGTGGCATAGTGGTTAAGTTTGAGGCTCTCTGCTTCAGCATCTGGGGATCGTGGATGCAGATCCCAGGTGCAGGCCTATGCCACTCGTCAGCCATGCTGTGACTGCAACCCATACACAAAATAGAGGAAGATTGGCACAGATGTTAGCTCAGGGCTAATCTTCCTCAAGCAAGAAAAGAGGAAGATTGGCAACAGATATATTAACTCAGGGAGAATCTTCCTCAGCAAAAAAACCTACCGAAACCAAAAACAAATACAAAGCTTTAATTTGCTAATTTCCTGGGAGTTTTACCCTAACATAATTAATGATAATTACCAGGCAATGGGAGTGCTCTAAATTCATTATCTGATTTAATTCTCAAATCAATATCCTCTGATGTTGGTATTGTATCTTTTTTTCACAAACAAGTAACTGAAAATTGAAGAGACTGAATACTTGTCCAAACTCACTAAGTTAAATGGTGAGATTGGGTTTCAAATGCATGTACTCTTAGAGATCTAGAACTTAAATATTTTGCTGTGAAAGTTCCAAATCTAAGAAGAAATACCAGGGAAACTGAGTTATCAATAAGGTTCGGGAGAAAGGCGATGGGTAAATGAGCTAGCAAATGACGGGAAAAACACCTGCGTGCTATTTCTCTGAGTGTCAGGCCACAGTCTTGGCCTCTTTCACCTCTTTCTTCAAGAGCTTCCAGAGATAACAATACCTTGAATGAGAGGTGGTTATGAAAATACATTCGTGAGCACACCATTATTAACAAAACACTTAATTTTCATCTTCAGATATGAAAAATGAAACTGTCAAGAAATCCTCCTTCATCTGTCAGCTGCTAATATGTATATGAACCAGTTCATTTTTATTTCACTGAAAAATATGATTTTTTTGCCAAAGATCTGATTGCATGTTACTTGAAAAGTAGTTTTGATTGAATTTTACCTATCTGGATGTTTTCATTTGAATCCCATCATTTGGCTGCACCCTCTAGATCATGAGAAGAATTTGAAACAGTGAAAGGGACTTCTATACTAGGAAGAGTAAATGAGCTGTCTTTATCATCGTCAGAGGGAACTAGATTAGACTCACACTAATGATCGTGTCTATTCTAGGAAAAGTCGAGATGCTTACCTAAGTATACTTGTGAGTCATAAATATGGCAGATTAAAACAATGGAAATCTACACACTTTTATGGCATAAAGAAGAAATTATGGAGAACCATTTCAAACTCCTTTAGTCTCTTTAAATTTTATTCTAATTTTCTTCTAATTCTAACCACCCATTTAATTTTTATTTATGTTTCAAGAATATTATTTAATTGTTTTCATGATAAGGAATGCATTTTGTTACATTCAATCTGTTGGGAGTGGGAGGAAGTGGAAGAGATTGGACAAGGTGGTAATTCTGGGTAAAGAGCTGGAACTGGTGATTAGAAGGTTGTCCTGAGCCAACTTATTCCATAAATAGATTTGGGGCACCAAACATGTGCCCCAAATAATAGTGGGTACCAGGGACCCAAGAATAAAAATGCGGTGCGTGTCCTTGTGGATTTCATAATCCTGCAATGAACAGTTATAAATAACTGAATATTAAGTAAGTGGTAAGCACTTTAGTGAGAGGCGGGGATTGAAAAGAAGGACAGGAATATTTGCCATGTGCTATTTAGTGCTGGTCACCATGCTTGGTCCTAATCTATGTTGTTTAATTCGTGAAGTTACACTTATCTCCATTGTACAGATGACAAAACTGAGAAGTTGAGGGAGTTATTTTGGTGTCACACAGCTAAGGATTCTAGCTGTGATTAGAACTCAAATCTATCATTGTCTAAATCATTTGCTTTTTATAGCATAGCAATGTTTATAAAACTTGTCTGGTCATAACAATCAGCTGGGGAATTTCTTAAAATACAGATTCATGGCCCAATACCAGAGGTACTGAGTCAGACACTCCAGGGCAGGGGCTGGAGAACCTGTTTTTTTAAGAAGCACCTCTCAAGGCTTTTTTTTTTTTTAAATCAAGCAAGTTTTAGAAGCTCTGATTGTCAGCCTGTTTGTTATGAAAGACAGAGATCTCATCTGGGTGGAAGAGGGAGGAATGTAGACGAATGCTTTGGAAGGGAGATGGTTTCTAGATTTGACCTTGGTAGCTGAATAGGAATTTACTAAGTGGTGCAGGGAGAACTTGTGGTAATAACTTAATTCAGAGAGGCGTTTTATGGCTTGCTGTTGGTAAAGGTAAAATAGATTTCCTGTCTTCCTGGGCTACCTGATCTCTGATTCACTATGATATGCCATAGACAGATAGATACATAGATACATATGTACGTACATATATCTCTCTTATTTAGCAGTGTGTATATAAATAGACGTAGAGATAGATGTGTATTTTTCAAAGCTCTACCTGAAACTTCAACATGATACAACAAATGTAGATAAATCTACTTTAACAAAGAACTAAATAATTAAATTTTTTAAGCAGCAAATTTCACAAATGCATTTATTTATTTATAGCAGTTTATTCATTATCTTAAGTTAAAAAATATAATAAATGACTTTATAGAAAGTTTGAACACTGAGTATCTATCTGTATTCTACCTGTATTCCTATATATATGTAACTATATTTTCACCACTTTAACAGAACAGTGGAATTTGAAGCATTTCTTATCTATCCTTATATGTATACATTTACATTTACATGTTCTTTTGTGTCCTGCTGTTAAAAATGATCATTTTTATCTTTGTCAAGTAACAAACACAGGGGAAAAGCAATCAAATAACACCAGTAGGCTTAAAATGAGACACAGCATTCCTCTTTAACCATCCCCCGTATTCTCAAAGGCAACTACTTTCAGCTCTTTTAACTGTTTCTTCAGAAACTTACCTTGATATTTCCAAAGAATACGCTTATACTGCTGTGGTGGATGCTGGGATGTGCTGTGCAGATCTCTCTTCATAAATAAAGGACTTATTACTTAGATGCTGAACGTGCTAGTGGCAGACAACCCTCAGTCACCAGCTGCTTCCAGGAGGCTACCTCAGTTAAGAGCTACCTCTCCTAAAATCCTGCCCCTTCCTCGGTTAGTCTGTGTCCCCTGATTAATCTATGGGGCAGAGTAGGGAGAATGGATGGATATAAAGTCCTCGTTCTCCTCCTCTTCCGCCTCCTAACCTCAAGACTGTTTCAAAGAGTCACTATAACTCCAGACTGCTCTGAATGGTAGTCCCATCTTCAGAGCTGGGTTAACTGAGATGTTTGATTGAAAGTGCATCCATTGCCGCTTAGTTTTTCCCTTTGCCCAACCCTGTCCTCTTCCCTTCCCTTCCATAGAGGTTGAGTCCACGAGCACGCCTGAATAAGCTACAACCTACTTTCCATCTCAAAGTTGGATCTCCAGGGAACTCAGCCTACACTATTGGTATTTATTTCCATATTTTAGATATTATTTGTTGACTTGCAGCTATGATTCATAAACATTGAACTCTTATACCATAGACCCTGTCTACCCCATGTTCCTAATTCCTTTTCCTCTCCCCTCATTGCTATATCAGAACACTTCTTAAGTCAAGGTTAGAGCTTATGTTATTGTAACTTGGAAAATATTACTCTCAGTTTAGTCAAATAGTATATTCTAATTAATTTTATTTTCTTATACAACTTTTAGTTTGCTAAGAGTTAATAATTGCTGACTTTTTATTTATTTTTTGAATTCTTTTCAAGTAAACCTAGAGATCTGTAATTAGTCAATACTGTTTTCTACAAGGCCAAAGGCATCACATGATTTATCTTTTCTTTCCCAGAACACCTCCATCTGAGAATACTGCTGAGACCAGCTCATTGCTGTCTAGGTCTGTTGCATGTTTATCATTCTGGTCTTCTCTTCATTATCGTCTGCATTTATAGGATCTCATGTCTCCCTTTTTAATTGTTTTCGTATTCATTTTGTTGGAGTGCAACCTGCAGTAGATTTCCTAAGAATAAGCAAAAGAGCTAAATTTTTGTCTAACCCTTTGGTATCATCCTTTATCCTTTGTGTTTTGCATTTCCATGATTATAAGTCTTGCTCTAGATTCTTAAAAATGTTTATTTATTATACCAGACAATTGATCTAGGAGTCATTTTTCTTTTTCCTATTGTTTCTTACATAATTTTATGCTTTCTACTTTGTCTTTCTAGATGACGAGTAAGTTATTGATAATTTGACTTATAAGTTTTGTTAATTAGATATTGGGCTTTTTGTATGGATTGAGTTTCTAATTTCCTTTTCCTGATATTTTTACCTTTTTGTTTTATTTTTTTGAGATTTTCCTGACTCTTCCAAACTTGCCATTAATTTTTAAATTTCAATTGTCTTATTTTTAGTTTCCAAATTCTTTATTATTCCTGATTTTTCCTTTCATATAGCAAATCATTCTTGTTTTAGAAATGCAATTCTTTTATTTCCTCAAGAATATTAATTGTAGTTCCTTATTAAGTTTTATTCTGCTTCTTGCATTGTTCCTGTTTCCTCTTATTTCTCTTTATTTGTTTTTTGTCTATATTTTCTCAATGGCTTTCCTCCTCTACCTAATGATTTCTTTGCTGTTCATTTAAATTTAAAAGTGAGCTATAAAAAAATTGCATGTGGGGAAGTTTGGTGTGCATGGCAGAGCTTATCTGCTGGCGGGTTTCACTGTATGATTATGTGACGAAGCCAGCCTTTTTATGTGAGAGTACTGTTTTTGGCATATTGTGGTTTGTACTTTTTCCAAAGAAGAATCTTGTGATCTCTAGTCTGGAGGTAAAAGAAGATGGTTATGTATGTCTGGCTAACCACATTCTGAGACCATAATCTTTGGGTCCATTGTTTCTCATTTGCTAATATTTCACTTTAGGTTTTTTTCCCATTTATATTTATGAGACAGATTGCTATGTAATTTTTCTTTCTTCTAATGCTCTTTTCAAGTTTGGATGTTCTAGATTTATAGAACAACTTGTAATATTTGTTTTTCTTTTTATTCTTTGGAATATTTTAGATTAAACTGGTATTTTTCCCTCAGTCATTTAAAGAGTTCACCACTGAAAACACCTGGGCCTGAAGAGTTTTTGTGGAAGAATTAATTACATTTTTGATTCCCTTAATAGATACAAGACTATTCAGATTTTCTGCTTTTTCTTGTGTTAGTTTTGGTAGATTTTATTTTTCCAAGATTTTTCCAGTTCATCTAGATTTTCAGATTTTTAGTACAAGTTCTTTAAATGTCTTATTATGATCTTTTTTTTTTTTTTATCATTTCTTGGGTTTGTAATAATGTCTCTTTTCTCTTTCTTGATATTCCTGCTTTTTCTTTCCTTTTTTTAGTTTTACTAGTTCATCAAATTTACCAGTCTTTTCAAGGACTCAACTTTTGCCTTTTTATTTTCCTATTGTGTTTGTTTGTTACTATATAAATTCTGTTTTTATTTTCATAATTTCTCTCCAACTTTCTTTGCATCTACTTTTTGAAATGGATATATTTTATGTATGTTTTCATACTATATAATCCCCTCAATTTTGGAAATTAAATGATATACTTCTATACTGAATTCAATAAAGAAGAAATAAAATAGAAATTAAAAAATTAGTTTGAATAGAAAGATGGAAAAGATATGAGAGCTATTTTCACTTCTGGTTGGATTTTCAACAGTCTCCAGATTCTGTCACTTTTAGCCTAAGAACTGAACAAGCCAGAGAAATTATAAAATCATTTAAAAAAGTCCATTAGAGGGTTGAAAACACAAAGAAACCTAACTGAATAGAATTCCAGAAAATGGTAAAGACTACTTCCTGGCGGGATGATGGATGGAGAAGAATCTGTCATAGACAGGGTTAGAGGGAAACCAGCCAAATTTTAAAAGAATTTTTAAAGGCCACATGTAGGCTGCATGACAGATTAGAATTGTGGGGAGCTCTAGTCATAGACCAAATTTACACCCACCTTCCAACTCTTTTCCTTGAATTCTCCCAAAGGCTTGGGAGTAATACATCAAAGGCTGGGAACAAAGCAGGAGAGCCGAGGTATCCATGCTCAGCCATGCAGAGATTCTCTGAAATCTAAAGCAGCTTCTCTCTGAAGGTGGGGGTGTAGTAGGATGCTGAGAAAAATTCATCCAGGGAACACTGGGCTCTCAGAATGGAGGATGTCAAGAGAGCTGAGAGAAATCCATGTGAGGTGCTCCAGAATTTCAGCTACAAAAGACTGAAATTGAGAAAGAAGAAATGAGAGAAATTCCACTTGAGGTGGTCTGGGTCTTCGCTTAATGTAAGGCATCCACATTCCCGAGGCTAGACCAGAGAGAAAGCTCCCCAAATGCAGTAAACTAGGGTGGGAATGTAGATCAAAGAGAAAAACAGACAGGCTATAGGTTGCAAGACAAGCTATAAAGGAGATAGATACCATAACGTGGAAGCTAGTGGCTTCAATGTAAAGCATCAAGATCTCTTCAATCTCAACAGTGTTCAGACCCCTCAAACCCTGCTGAAGAGAAAATCCTGGCCTGTCCTTCAAAGCATCTGAAGACAGTGTTAATACTGATTCAAGATCATGAGAGAGATTGTCCTGTAATTTTCCTTTCTTTTAACATCCTTGTCAGATTTTGGTGTCAACCTACAGTGTGTTTTCAATCCTTGAAACTTGTTGAGACTTGGTTTAATGGCCTAGCACAATGTCAAGTTTTATAAATGTTCCATGACTATCTGGAAAGAATATATATTCTGCAATGTCACTTTAGTGTTCTCTAGTCAATTTTATTAATTGTGCTATTAAAATCTTCTCTATTTCTCCTGGTCTTTTGTTGGCTGGTTCTAGCAGTCACTGAGAGAAATGAACTAAGGTATCCTAACATGATTGTTCTTTCCATTTCTCCTTATATTTTTGTCAATATTGTCTTCATATATTTCAAGATGGCATTGTAAGATGCATATAGATTTGGAATTGTTTTATTCCTTGTGGACTGACAACTTTACCATTTTGAAATGTCCTTTTTTGTCTCTAATAGGGCCTCCTGTCTATTTTGTGTATCATTAATATAAGAATACCAGCCATCATTTGCTTGGTGTTTGCGTGGTGTATCCTTTTCCCTTCTCTTACTTTCAGCCTTTCTGTGTTCTTGTATTTAAGGTATTTCTTTTCTAAGTAGCATATATTTGAGTTTACATTAGCCATCTTACTATTTATATTCTGTTCATCTTATGTGTTCTTCCTTTTTTTTTCTTTTCTTTTTGCTTTCTTTTGGATTAATCTAGTAGTTTCTGTGATTCCATTTACTCTGTTAGCTTGCAGGTTAGAGCTTCTTTTACTTATGCCACAACCTGGAAGTGGATGAGGAATTTAAGAGTCATAAAACAGTTTTTTTTTTTTTAAAAGATCTTTATTTTTTCCTTTTTCTCCCCAAAGCCCCTCTGGTACATAGTTGTATATTCTTCGTTGTGGGTCCCTCTAGCTGTGGCATGTGGGACGCTGCCTCAGCGTGGCTTGATGAACAGTGCCATGTCCGCACCCAGGATTCGAACCAACGAAACACTGGGCCGCCTGCAGCGGAGCGCGCGAACTTAACCACTCGGCCATGGGGCCAGCCCCCAGTCATAAAACAGTTTTTAAGGTGTTGGTCATGGACACCTCACCTTGGAATGCTATTATTGATAGTATCTTGATTCCTCGGGTGAAATGTCAAATTTGGTACCATTTCAGTAGGATTTGACAGATGTATTTTGCATTTCAAGGCAACAAAAGCCCCAGAATTGTTATACTAAAGTTTTGTGTCAAATTACTTAGAAAATGAGGAGGAAAGTGAGCTAGAAAACTTTTCCTGAAGCTTCATTGTATTCCAAGGATGATATTTAGATGTAAGTGCAATTTCTTATGTTGTGTGAATTTCAGATTGGTGATGAAAATGGAGGGAGGAGGCTACAGTCTACCATCTCAACTCACTCCTTAATGCCATCACCGGGTGGTTGTTTAGAGTTAACAGCCATTTGCTGTTGTGTTGAAGATGGAGATATTTCCATTTTTAAAGAATATGGAATTTTTTTGTGAGTTTCAAGGGAGGAAAGTGGAGTAAAAGAGCTTTTCTTCACATTCTTAATTGGAAATTCCTCCCACAAAAATTTAAAACTCACCACTAATCAACAGTGACTAGCAGAGGCCCTCAGGGAAAACTTGGCATGATTGGAACTATCTTTGTTTTCACTTCTTGACTGTTTGTATGCCCACTGCAGCAGAATATTTCTTCTCAGGAATTTTATGGCTACACGGGTCATCCAAGTTTACTTATGCCACTGGGTAATTGAATCTATTGATTTGGATCTTTGATGATGATGATGATGATGATGATTTAAAAAATGTTTATGGAGCACCTGCCAATGCCTGGCATCATTCCAGGCATGCGAGCTACAGCGGCGACTCTAACAGACAAAACTAACTGATTGCATGGTAATTACACCCTACTATGTAGGGAGGCTTGGTAAAAACTAAAGAAACTAAACACATATCATTTGCTACATGAAAGGTACTCTTTTAGGTGATCTACCTGTATTAACTCATTTAACCTTCACATTAATCCCAGGCAGTGGATACAAGCTTATATGGAGGAATGCTGAAATCCACGAGAATTAAGTAATTTGGCCAAGGTCATTCATTGAGTAAGTAGTGGAATCAGAGTTCAGATGTAGGATGGTTTCAGAGCCTCACTCTTAAACTCTGTAGTATGACTATGATAATATATAAATTGATTTTGAAGATGGTTTTAAAAGAAAGCCATCGCTGCAAGTTAAGTCTAGATAGAAAACCATTCTGTGGGCATTGCATGACTTAGAATTTTCTCCTTCATTGAATCAAGGACTTGATAATAATATTGAAGATCTACCTTCAACTTGTAGCATTATAAAACATTATTATTTTTAGTGTAATGGATTAAAGATATTTGAATGTGATTATGGCCTTTTATTTAGAATTTTAAAAATCATGCTGTGGAGTATTTCTTAAATATAAGCACACTTTGGTATATTTGTAATTACCACTTTTTAAGCAGACTTTAGCCAGCCCTGGTGGTCTAGTGGTTAAGATTTGGCACCCTCACCACTGCAGCCTGGGTTCGTTTCTTGGTCAGGGCACCACACCAACCATCTGTCGGTTGTCACACTGTGGCTGCTGTGTTGCTGTGTTGCTGAAAGGTATGCCACTGGTATTTCAAATACCAGCAGGGTGACCATGGTAGACAGGCTTCAGTGGAGCTTCCAAACTAAGACAGACTAGGAAAAAGGACTTGGCCACCCACTTCGGAAAAAATTTGCCATGAAAACCCTATGACTAGCAGTGGAGCATTATCGATATAGCGCCGGAAGGTGAGAGGATGGCACAGAAAGACCTGGCAGGGTTCCTCTCTGCTGTCTGGAGAATCACTGGGAGTTTGAATTGACTCAATGGCACTGACAATAACAACTTTACTTTTTAGAACAGCTTCAGATTTATAGAAGAATTGAGAAGATAGCATAGAGAGTTCTCATATACCCTTGCACACTGTTTTCCCTGTTATTAATGTCTTATATTAGCATGGTGCATTTGCTATAGTTAATGAACCAATATTGGTACATTCTTATTAACTGAAGTCCATAGTTTATTCAGATTTTATTAGTTTTTACTTGTCTTCTTTCTGTTCCAAGATCCCATCCAGGTTACCACATTACATTTACTCATATCTCCTCAGGCTCTTCTTTGCTGTGACAGTTTCTCAGACTTTCCTTGGTTTTGATGGCCATGACAGTTTTGAGGAGGTACTAGTCAAGGTACATTGTAGGATGCCCTCTATTGGAATGTATCTGATTTTTATCTCATGATTAATCTGGGGTTATGGGTTTTGGGGAGGAAGATCACAAATGTAAAGCGCCATTTTCATCACAGCATCCTGAGGGTACATACTGTCAACGTGACTTAATCACTGTTGCTGTTGACCATGAGCACCTGACTGAAGCAGTGTTTGCCAGGTTTCTCCAGTGTGAAGTTACTGTTCTCTCCACAGCTCCCTATATCCTTTCCATGCCATGATCTTCGGAAGGCAGTCACTGGGCACAGTCCACACGTAAGGAGTGGGGATGTATGCTCCACCTCCTTGAGGATGGTATAGCTACATAAGTTATTTGAAATCCTTCTGCACAAGAGATTTTATCTTTTCTCCCCATTTATTCAGTAATTTATTTATCTCAGTATGGACCCGTGGATTATTTGTTTCATTATTTGGGTTATATAACCCAATACTACTTTTTTTTTTTTGTTACTTAAATTGTTTCAGCTGTGTCAATTGGGAGCTTTTGTTTTCATTGGCTCCTGTGTTTCTTTGACGCACTCTCATCAATGTGCGTGGTTTTTTTGTTTTTGAGCACTTCCTTAGTTTCTGGAACTACAAGTTGCCCCACACTCATCTTGTATATTTCCTATTATAGTTCTAGAATCAACTATCTCTCCAAGAAGCCCTGGTTCCTTTTGTTGGAGAATGGTATTAGAAACCAAGATCTGGGCACTAGAAGTGCTCGTTTCTACTCGGGTGCTATTTCTTTTAGGCTTCTCAGTTGACAGAGCAAGGAATAAATGTGTGTATGTTAGCCATATATATATAAATATTTATATATGTAACCATATGTACTATATCTATATCAAGTTAAACATAAGTTTATACTGATGTTTCCAACACTAATGCATTGCCAATGGATCATTTTAGCCTCCTCCGCTTGTTTATCTGTAAATTCCCACTCTAATAGTGAGAGACTGGCTCTCACCATCTGCCACTCATACATGTATCATTCAGTTCCAGTAGACACGTATAGTAAAAGTGAGATTGTTAACCTGTACACCCATAAGAAAGAGCTTTATTAACTGGGGTTCAATGCTTATATGCAGTTCCTTTTGCCTTTCTCTTAACAGACTCCACTCACTTCCAAAATTATTTAGGTCAGCAACTTTTCCCCAACTCCCTCAGTGAGATCATTTAATACATTTGTAATACATTTAAATTCTCTTGCCACAGCCAATTATTTTTATAAGGCAAAATGTACTGAAAAATAGAGATTAGTGTTTTGTGATGAGGAGCTGAATATTAAATAGCTTCATATAATTATTGTACAATAAATGAGAGTTATCTCGTCCATTTCCTGTTCTTATTCTAAATTCTGTTCCATAGATGCTCATTTAATGTGGTCATTGTCATCTATTGCTAAGCTTGTTTTGGTACTAATACACCAAAGCAAGCAAACAAACTAAAAAATGAAGTATGATTTAATTTATATAATAATTTTATCTTCCAAATTTTTACTTTATTTTATGCAATATGAGAGGTCATGCAGCCATGAAGTCTAAGGCTTATTAGGAGAAAGATGGAATGTGGTGGGAATAAATCCTGGAAAGTTGACCCAGGGAAATTAACCTTTAATTCTCCCAGGTTTGCAACAATCACCACAGAGTGCACTGGGGTTGTTACTTGCTGAGTCGAGCACCCAAAATAGTTGAGGAGAGCAGTATTTTCAGTGTCTGGGTGCTTTTGTGGGGTCTCGAGAGCGGCGAAGCTGACCTTCCCACCTGGGAGTGCTGCTGAGTATCTAGCTCTGGTGGCTCTCTGTGTAATGTGATCTTTCGCTTGCATTAAAGGAACTCATTTCTTCCTACTTTGATAGTATTTCTCAGTTAATCACATCACTGTCAGGTTGTAATAACAACCACACATTTTATTATGTGGTTTCAATCGTAACACTTCATTCTTTTAAACATTTCCCCCTCATTCTCCGAGTTACTCTTCAAACTTTTTACAGTTCAGTCATAGCTTATTTTCATCTGTAATCGCCCTCTTCTCTCTATGCATGTAGCCATGGAAACCATCACTGAATGCCTCTGTTTTACAAAGCGTGGTGTAAATTACAGGCCATTACAATTGTTTTGTTGCTGTGCTGGTAAGAGTGCTGCATTTTCACCTGTGAGAAGGGTCGTGGCTGCTATTAATTCTAAGAGGATTTGTGGTGGTTTGGCATGGAAGAAGGTCAGGAGTGCTGTGGTCTCCCCCCAATCAGTGTCACGAGGAGATCTGATTAGTGGATAGTTGTAATGGCTACTTTTAAGTTTACTGTGAATGACTATGTCCCTAATGAAGGTTTTTGATTCTGCTCTAATTTTCAATTAAATATTAAACCTCACAAAACTCCCTTTAGAAACACAATTCCACATATTTGTGAAACGTTTGCTTTGTGCTAGGCACTGTGCCAGGTGTTACAGGCAATAATCTCAAAGAGTAATGGAGAGAATGAAACAAATCTGCAAATCAGCATAATACAGAGCAGGAGATAGCGTATTAATTAGTCAGGGGCCAATGAGGAAACAGAAAACAACGCATTTAAGACAGAGGGAATTTAATGCAGGGAACTGGTTATCCACTTGGCAGAAGAGAGTAAGAAGCCAACCAGGGGACAGTGAAGCAGACCAGAGATCAGCAAGAACAAAAGGTGCTACCAGCCCTGGGCTGGAGGGACAAAAGTAAGAAGCAGCGTTCCTGGAGCCCAGGTCATTGGGTCACTGAGTGGAAGATGGAATCATGGAGAGCCTGTCTGGAAGGTGCTAAAACCATGGGAAGGACACAGCAGCTGTCAGAGAAACCTGTAGCATAGAGGGAGCTGGCAAACATCTGGCTTCTCCCTTCTTCCCGAGCTCCAGTCTCCCACCATTGCTGCTAATTGGCCAAACCCAGCTGAGGATCTTCTGATAGGGAACCTGGCAAGTGCAAACTGCAAGGATTGACCCTCATTAAGACTCTGAGAGAGCAAGAGAAGGGCAAGGAATGGATCTGAAGGCAAACAGACCCAGGACTGACAGTGAGTGCTGCTGAAGGTTCAATGTAGGGAGAGCTGAGATGAGATTACTGCAGAGTTCTTCCCACGTGCTGAAATTGGCATTAGTCTATGTTTACACTTCATCGTCAAATACACTGACCAATTTCCACTTCACTGGAAAGGAAAATTTTAAAAATAGATAACAACTGGTATAAAATGTTGGCTTGTAAATTGGGTCTCTATTGCTTTTTGCAGATATCTTCCTAATCTTTAACTCTAGTCCCTAGTTTAAAACAAAATAAAACAAGACGAAACGATGCTTCAACAACCTCCCACACCACAACAGTTTCTTTAAGCTGGTAAAGTTTCTTTCAGCAATATCAAGAGCTGCTTCTGTTCAAAACAAAAAGAAAATTGTAAAAAAGCACACATACAAACAAAAAACCCAGAGATGATCGTGAGTAACTTCATAAATTTCCATGCTTAGGCAAGTTATTTTGCATTTTATGGAGCTATTTTATTTTTATATTAAAGAATATGCTAAAGTATATAAAGTTGTGCTAACACAAATACACAGAGGGGTTACTAAGTGTGTGAGAACAGAAGCAAACAGTTTGTTGAAATATTTTTAGAAAAGATAATTACACACACCCATACATGCTCAAATATGAACACTCTATACTTAGATGACAGAACAACAAAATTCAATAGTATTGGGAGGCGAGTCCACAAATTTTCTCAAATTTATTGTTATTGTACAATAAAAATATTAAGTATGATCAAGGCAATCAAAAAAGCATGGGGATACATCCAGAGAATAACAATATCAAGAATCTATACCATCCCTCGGTGTGAATGTCCAGGGAAGAGAGTGGGTACCAGGCCTGGAGAGAACTGAAGCTATGAAAGAAGGACTTCTCGAGAAACGCTGTGGCCCATGTAGAGGAATACAGCCCCCGAGAAAACTGCAGTCCAACTTGTAGGGAACAAGGGGGGAAAAATACCTGGCCTCTAATTCCTCCCTCCTTCCCATTTCCTGGGATCTCATTGGGCAAACCTAACAGGAGTCTAGAGGACAGGGGAACATAAGCGATGTACACCATGCAGATCAGTCTCCTCTTGGAGCACAGATCAGTCTCCTCTTGGATCACAGATCAGGCGAGAGAAGAGCAGAGAGTAGGTGTGGAGGCACAAATGGAGGACAGTCAGCCTAAAATCTAAAACCCAACTCATTCTCTTTCCCAAATCATCTTCCTTTCCAAATTTCCTTAATTTTACTAGTGTTATGCTGCTTTACTACTAAAGGGAGACATATCAGGCATTTCAGAAATAGTCTTGGATGGCAACTTCCAAGGATACCTGTCTGGTTTCCTTCTATCTAGGTCTCTAGTAATGAGGATGAAATCTTAGGAATCACCCACATTACAGGGACACTATAGACAGATGAACGAAACCTAGAGACAGAATATATCAGAGCATCAAATGCTGTAGAGAGTTGAATCAGACAAGGCCTGAAGAGTGTCTATTGCTCATCTGTTGCCTATTCACAGGGATATAGAGAATCTGGTGAGCTTATGTCACTTAGTTTTCTAGGAATTGAGCTGGTACAGGTGGTGGGTTAAAAAGACTGAGTAGAAACAAGGCAATCAAAGGGGGCACATGTGTTAAGCCAGCCAGCATGATTATGGACATAGTACAAAGTGTCAGATAAGAGGAAACATCGTGAATCTTTTCACAAAAACTAAGATGGGAATAGAGAAAATAGAGAACAGAGAGCGTGAGCAGATTGAAGTGAAGTGTTCTGAACATAGAAATGGGTACAGCAACTGATACATCATAGAAAGCTATTACATTATAGAAAAACACACAATTCTGTGTATTCTTGATACCATAAACGTGTGGTTTTTGAACTTACCTGTGCTCTGAAACGGGCCTGACAGTCCTTCTACGTCTCTCTTGGGCAGCTGCTTGCACAACTATTCCTAAACTTTACCATTCTCTTCAAACCCCCTCCCCTCTCTCTGATCTTCAGTCTTTTTATGAAGGCAAGAATTTCTTCAAACCTCACACGCACAAACAAAGCAGAGTCTCAATTGGAAATTTATTCAACTCTGTCTCTTTAACCTAAAAGCTCGTCTAAATCTGTTCTTATATTCTTTTTCCCTCTCTTCTCCAGAATAAGAGGATTCTGCCTTGACTGGCACCTCTGATCTCATTTTTTGACTCCTCTTCTGATACTTTGATCCACCAACTGATGATTTTTCTCTCCTTTGCTGTCAGCATTTCCCTTTGTATTAGCTTCTTCTCATTAACCTACAAATATGTTCAAATATTACCCATATTAAAAAGGATTTTGCAACCCCACCTCTCTCTTTTATTTTTCATTTGCTCTACTGCCAATCTTCTCGAAAAGGTTAGTATGTTCCTTGTCACCTATTTGTCACCTTAAATTCATCCTTCATCTATCCTGATTTGGCAACAATTCCCCCACTGAATATGTCCTGTGAAAGTCATGCTTGAACTCTGGTCTGTGACTTTACCTAGCACATCAGTCTTGTGGCAATCCACGAAAGGCCTGGAATGAGCAAGTGTTTTCTCTCCTTTTCTTCATAGCCTATCTTTTTTCATTAGAAAACACTTTTAGTGTCAAGAATACACAAGATTTGGCATATTTCTATAACAGCACTTAGATATGTAAATAGTTGACTGGTGAATGAAGAGATGATAGTTTGTAAGGGAGGTGTGAAGAAAGTATGAGGCTGTGAGGAATTGAAGGTGTGATGGAAAAGTATTTTATCTCATCAGCCATGGGGTTCAGACTGGTTAGGGAAGGAAGTGAGAACACGGGAACACTGAAAAAATTGAAGAAAATAGGTAGCGTGTGAGAAATGGGGTTCGAAGAATTGGTCTGGATGCGGTCAAAGAGCACATGTAAGTAATGTATTGATGTGGAAGACAGTGGTAACAGAGCGGGATGTTATAGGTTTACGTATTTACCAGGAAGAAGTTCTGGGTGATGATAAATTCTAAACTGTGGCCATCAGGGGATCTGGTGGAGATGAAAGTGAAGAGTTGTAGTTTGAAATGTTTGAAAAATTGTGAGATTATGTGTTTGCATGTTGAACGGGTAAAATGTAAAGATTTTGACAATTCTGGGAAAGTATTAGGTCTTTGCTGATGAGAGAGACAAGGATGAGAAAAATTGAGCTGCAATCCAGAAGCCTATCAAGAAACACTAACAGAGGAAAGAAGTTGGCAAGAGGGACTCATGATCAACCTTCCCTCTTGGACCAACTCACAGTAATCTCTCTATTCTTAATTCCTTTTTCACCACATTTATTGCTACACGATTCTCTTATGTAGACGACTTATACAGCCTAGCTAGCAGCTGTACACAGTATTCTCTTATTTGCTATTTTTTCATATATGCTTAGTATTTCATCTTACAAATAGAATGTAATCTTTTATTTGGGTGGGAAATTTGTATATTGTGGGTTTTTTGAACTCTAAGTATGTGCCTGGGACAGTGTCTTGATTCCTGTTTTTCTTTAAATATTTGTTTACTTAACTCCAAATATTGTTCACTTAACTCCATATTCTTAAATATCTAATCCTTCATGAAAGATTAAAATGATTTTATCTTTGAGTAGTATTTTCTTACTTAGAAAATATATTTATGGTAAAATATTTACTTAGGATCACTGCCATCTTTGTTTAACAAATTTAAATGATTTTTTTCAGTGATGCTAATTAAACAAAATCTTTCTCAGGTAATCTATTAATTGGTACATATTGATGAATGAGAATAATTGACAAAAACACTTTTAAGTTTCACATTCATAAGTTTTGTTTGAATTGTTATTAAAGTTTTGGGAAGATTTTTTTTGGCTATGATAGTCATGCATCTTTGAGAAGGAAACAGCTGTGAATGTTAAGGGATAGAGAGAGAGTTTAAGATTATATTCTGTTTTCTCTCTGAGACAACAGGGAGAGAAATCTGTTAGCTCAGCAGGAGAAGGTTGTTTTGCAACTTGAAAAAGCCTTTGATTTTCTCTTTTATTTGCTTTTTATTTGGGAAACAGCTGAAAGGCTATACTAGCAGAAATTGTGAAACCAGCGAAAGTCAAGTTTTTAAAGATAGACTAGAAACACAACCAGGTTGGAGCCAGGGACAAGGACGTTTCCAGCAGAGCAAACTACACACAAGGAAAATTCTGAGCCCTCATTGGGCTGTCCTAGGATTCTTCATCCCAGAAAGTTCTGCAGAGGAAAGACTGTAGTTTTATACTATATTGCATTTGGTCCCGAACCCAGAAATCACTCAAGCTTAAAACACATTGAAAAAAATCTATTTGCAGTATTCTTTTTCATCCAACATTTAAAGATATTAAAGGGTAAATGAGCCCACTTCCCTGCACTAACTCCATTTCCATTTTATTTTTTTAAGTGCTTTGAGTATGTGAAAAATAAAGACTGATTTTTAAATCCTTGGGGAGAAAATTGCTTCAAAAAGCCCATTCCATCCTTCAAGACTATTATTACAGACCAAAACAATAAAATGCCAGAAAGCTGGGGCACAATAAGTAAAGGTCAGTCAGCATGATGCTAACTTAGTCAAAGAAAGTATTTCCACGTAAAAGCATTTCTATTTTTTTAAAAAAATGAAAATGGTAAAGAAAACAATTCATTCACATGCAGTTCACTTGATTTTCTCTGAAAAATATAGTTTATTTTTGCTGTCTGAACTAGGAAGCCTGGAAAAAATCACTGTAAGTTGCTATTTTCATTTCACAGGTTGGCTGATTGACTGACTAATAGCCATATCTTACTCTATAGGGGGGAGAATAAGGAAAATGTAAGTGTTTCTGTGTGTGTGTGTGTGTGTGTGCCTGAGGTCATGCATGCTCATGCATTTGTAGCAATCCTTGTTAAAAGATTCAAAGGATAGTTTTAGAAAACAAGGAATGGGCTCTGTTAGTAAGAGATTATGAGATTATCTGTGTCTGGACTTTTTCTGATCCTTTCAAATTATTTAATAGTTAAAAAACCCCTTGTTTTGTTTCTGAAGCATAAAACTGTGCTTGTTATGTGTAAAGCATGGTGTTGTTAGGAATCCAGACCCGAGGTTTAAAAAAATCCCTCAAATTTATCTGACTGTATTAAAATGACTAAATATTGCATTTTAAATGAAAACATTGAGCATAACTTTTTACCTACTCATGTTTCAACTTTCGTTAAGCACCTGCTGTGTGCTGAGGATAGAGATGAGGAAGCAAGATCTTTGTCTTCAGATTACTTACGAGTTGTGTTTTATATAACCATTTAGAGGTTTAGGCAACATGCTTCGGGGAGCAGGGTCAAAGGGAAGGAAAGGCTTTACTCTCCAGGATGGTGGTGGCAGCTGGAAGACAAGGCAAGGTCAGAAAGAGGAGCAGAGCTGGAACATGGGGAGTCTTGTACACATGGTAAGAGATTTGGGAGTCAAAAGCATGGATTCAGGCAATCTTCATTTTTTTTCTCTTTGCAAAATCTCTTTGTCGTTGCCTCTCTCAAAGCAATGCTTTTACTTGTAACACTAAACCATATGACATTTTACAAAAGAAACCTGAAATATGAAAAAAATTCCAATTAATATGTTTACAATTGAATCTGACACCATCAAAATAACGCATTAAATACATAGGCTTCAGGAAAACATTTTGAATTGGCTATATCTTTTGGTGTCTGGTTACTGTCCACAGTTCAATTATTGGCTCAGTGAAGTGAATTTGCCTTGCAATCCATAAATTTAAGAGGGAGACATAGTTGAGCGAGACTTTATCAAAATGTGAAGTGGGTACCGTGCTTCCATTACCCACCTCCTGAAGCACGCGTGTATCTGGTAGTTTAAATATAATATTTTATTTGCATATTTTAACACATTTCTATACTACTTCACTTTAACAAGAGCTTTATAAACCAGTGTGTTACTTGTCTGAGCTTTTGGGCTGTTAGCAGGCAATACCGGATCTAGCAGAAGCATGACTTCTTTGGCGCTTATCATTGCCCCATAATGGCTGGATTATGAGATTTAAGGGTGATTTCTTTGATTGGTACATGTTCCTCTTAGCAGTATTTATGTTCTGGGGTGTGTGTGTGCACATCTGCACACGTGTATATATGTGTATTTTGCTATTTACTTTCATTTTTCCTCCAAGGGCCATTTTTTTTAAAAGTAGAAGTCTATATTAAGAACACAATTAACAAAGTAACGTACAAGTGATATTGCAGGATATTACATATAATTGACCAAGGACTCTCAGCCTGGCTCTCAGAGATGTCTAGGTAACTGGCCTTTGTTTTCCAGTCTCATCGCTGAGTGCGGAAAGATCCTCAGGCCAAGTTTTGTTAGCAAAGAAAGTCTAAGGGAGGAAAGTGCTCGTTTCTGAGTCTTGTGCATTCTCCGGTCTCAGGCATGGTGCTGTTTATATACAACATCAAGATTTGCAAGGACCACTCGGACCAGATGAGATGGCCCCCTTGGCACACACACACACACTCAGACAGCACACACGCATTTGCTCTCATTTTATGTACATACAGCTCAGGGGAACAATTAAGTTGCCAGAAATTTTGTTTTTAAAGTGATCATGTAATGCGTTGTCCAAGCAGAACACTTTCGAGGGACGAGGGAGACACTGGTAACAATTCTGCAAGGATCCAGGTGTAAACCAGGACTGTCCTGTGTGAACTGCAATATCTGGTTATTCTAGACTCTCAAACAACCCTCTCTCTGATACAGCTCCCTCGCTCCCATGTTTCATTCTCAGCTGTGTCTTCCCTAGTGAGCATTTGGGGTCACAAATGCTTGCATCTCAGCCTTTCCTGAAAAATGTCGCTGGTTTCTCATTTTTAATCCTTACTGTGGTGCTTTATTTCTATATCCTTTAGTAACCTTTTTCTGTATCTGCTTTTTTTCTGTCCATATAAACCTGCAATTGATATTTCTTTCATTAAAATGAGGGTTGGGCAGATATAAAATACATGTATTGTGTATAAATATAAAGAATTCTGACGTTGGGCAAGTTACTTAACCTCTCTCTGACTTAGTTTATTTGTCTGTAAAATAGGATGATAGTAGTATAAATCTTAGATCTATTACAATATTTACTTAGTATCTAACAATGTCTGTGATCTGCCATACTCCCAATAATAATAGTAACAATTATTCTTATTCGACTACTTATTGCCTCACCCATGGTCTTAGACTCCGTGTTCTTTCCCCTAAGCTACTTAGGAGAGCTAGTCTGTAAATGATGCTTATTTGTTCAGATCCTTAGATGTTTTCAGTGATGATAACACTTCACTGAATATGCCATTTTCTCCCACACTAGATTCGTTATCGATGGGACGTGTTGCTTATTTACTTCCTGTGCCTCAGCTTCACAAACAGCACAACCTGTGCTGAGAGGCAAGAAAATATCCAGACTCATTAGTGACCTGCTATCTGCCTCTGCAGCTGATGGTCATGTTTGCTTTCCCCTCATCTCTTTCTAAGGGACACAAAAGACAGAAAACAGTGTCACCATGCTTGTTGGAGTGCCAACAGCAACACATGTGCACCATAGGTACTCACTGTGTTTGTTGAATTAAACTGCATTTTTAAACTTTGCTAAATATATCTTAGAAATAGACCTAACAAATTTTACAATATTTTCCTTTGACTAGAGGTAATCACATGGTTTGTGATCATATAGTGGTGATTTTAATGTTGACCAATAGTTTCCCATGACCCATGGCAATGCATTATTAGTGAAATTAGTGCCAGATATCTTTGTACACTGGCTTCACTTTTCTTTTGTCAGAGATAAAATGAGCTTAAGCTGAAAACTTCAGTGGCGTTATTAACCACAATATTTATACTCCCAGAGTGTGTACACAATAACATTTGACACTAAATGCAGTTGGGATAAAATTACTTAATTTTTCTGGAATGTTTGGTTTTGTGTGAAGTTAGAAATTTACAAGTTTCATCAGTAAAGAATGTTAAATGACCATTTGCTATGTTAGACACTAAGTTAAACGCTGCTGGAGTAAAAAAGACAATACATGGGCCCAGTTATTGGCATAATAAGTTTTAAGATGTCTGTTAAACATACAAGTGGAGATGGGAGAGGTCAAGTAGGCAGTTAGATGAACAAGCCCAAAGGTTACATGAGAGGTCCAGGCTGGAGACATAAATTTGGAGGTGTTGGCTTACACATGACATTTGAAGCCTTGAGACCTGATGAGCTCACCAAGGGAGAGAGCCTAGATTACAGAGAAAAAACATTGAGGCCTGAGCTCTGGAGCACTGCAGTGTTAGGATACTAAATTCTCTCATGGTCCAAGGGAGGCGACTTCCTGCCAATGTCCATGTGAGGTCTCAAGGCCAATCTAATTAAATTTGAAAACTTAAGTCTTATATTGTCTATAATTTACTTTAAAATATGTTAGCAGAAACATGGTAAAATAAGCATGTGTTCTTTAGTTTTGATCTACACTCAAGGGTGGTTAGTTACGTTTTTTTGCTGAGGAAGATTTGCCCTGAGCTAACATCCATGCCGGTCTTCCTCTGTTTTTTAGTATGTGGGCCACCAGCACAGCCTGGCTGCTAACAGAGCAGTGTAGGTCCATGACCAGGAACCAAACCAGGGTCTCCAAAGTGGAGCAGGCTGAACTTAACCTCTAGGCGAGCGGAGCTGGCCCTCGAGGGTCATTAGTCACTTTTGAACTACAGTTATTAGGAATATATACTTTAAGGGCAATTGGCATTTGAAAGACTCATGAAAAGCTTGCACAATAGAAGTGGTTCAGCTATGTGAATTTTCTGTCAGCCCCACATGGTATGCCATGTAGCTCATGAGAACTGAAGTTTGCCATGACTGAAGTTTTGTTAGTGAAATGAGCAATATTCAAGGTGCTTGGATTCACTAGAAATATACAAACAATCCCACTCTTTATGAATCAGATGAAATAATCTAATGAGTCCAATTGCCTGTGCCTTTCTGAAATATACCCTAGGCTTAAGATTTCCATCACATCTGTGTTCAGAGACTTATGGAAGATTCTGTCATCTGACACTCAGCTAGCAGCTTAGCTGAATCTTGCTGCTAGAATTATTGTTGCAACTTTATTATTGTTGACTGAATTTTCATGTAGGTGCTTTTTAGAGCACTTAAAAGGACAGAGAACTGAGACTCCATGGAGTTATTGAATATACTGCATAGCATTTTGTGCTTGCTTGATAAGAAATATTTGTTTAGGTGGCAGAATGCAGTTAGATACATGCTTTCATTATGATATGTGACCTGGTAGCAAGGGGTATGTGTGTGTGTGTGTGTGTGTGTGTGTGTGTGTGTGTGTGTGTGAGTGCACATGCATATGTGCCCTCAACCACCTTTAACTATGGGAGACTATATTGATATCTATCAAAAGAACTTACTAATTATGATAACAGTACGTAACTGTTGTAGGTTAGTTTGTAATATGACATTCCTTGAACATCTAGTGTGATAGAGAGATTCAAACCTATTATCGTAGTTTATAGGGGGAAGGAAACACCCAAAATATCTATGGCATATAGAGTTGGGGAAATATAACTAAAAACGAAAAGCTTCTCCCAATCCAGAAATCCCTTCCACAAGGGCAGCAGGGAAAGAAGACACATTTATTATTGAATAAGCATGAAACCAGAATGTGATAAATATATACAGGCAATCAGCTCAGACAGAAAGGAATCTCATCCTTTCATGGAGCCCAGTAGATACAACCCTTTACATACGTTTTCTTGAGATAAACAATAGCTAGTCTTCAAGTAAGAGGACTTCATGGCACCATTTTTCTATACACAGTTCATCCTAACTTTACCTGGTAATTGGGATAATCATTTGTGTTAACTAATTAGTTTTATCAAGAGGAAAAGCAAACTTATATCTATGACAGGAGGAGATTTTGCCTCTTGGAGCCAGGTACCCACTGAAGTTAGGCTCCCACCCTTCTGAGGAAATTGGGAGATAGGGGCTCCCTCCCCCTTAATGTTTAGATTTCAAGGAGATGGGTCCCAGGTCCTTGAGAAGGTCACACCCGGGTTTTAAAGCAGCAAAAGGCCTACTTAGTCTTTGAGAGGCTATCCATAAGGAGAGAGGAGAAAGTACTTAAAATTGCAAGTTTTCTAAAGTAAATGCTCAAAGAAAAAGGAGGGGAGGAAAATCCTCCTCTCTTATTTTCAACAGGGAGAATTAAGCCTCTTAGTTTTCATTTGTATTTGTCCTTACAGTAAAAAGAGACAGGAATTTATCTGAAAAGCAACTGAGCGCTACATATTTCAGAAGAAAGCTGTTTGGTTGCAGGAAGAATGGGGGTTATGAAAGACTACACGGCGGAGGTGAATGCAAGGAACTGAAGACTGGTTGGAATTTAGAAATGTGTAAATTAGAACAAAGGCCTTTCAGGAATGATGCGCATAGCTGATTTTGCTTTCCTACTGGGAGAAGCTGGTGTGTCTGGACTGGGTGGCTCAGGTTCCTGGTGTTCTTAGCTGTGGCTGGGCCACCTGGGCAGAAGAAGAGCATCAGTTCCAAGCATAAGGGGCAGTGTTGTATGGTTAAGCTGGAGAAACCTCAGAGCAGAGCACCTGAGGAAGGCAGCAGTGGCAGTGTTTGGTAGGAAGCCAGGTGAAAGGTAGCAGTTGGGAATATAAGTAGGGAAGCCTCAACAAGAGCTAAGGCCTTGGACATGTCCTGGAGACAGGTTAACACAAATAGGTCAGGTCTGTTTAAAGAAGCTGAGACAGGACAGATAAACTGTACAGCCAAAATCATAGCAGTGTGCATTCTTTGGGGCCAACAAAATAAGTTAATTTGGATGGAATGTTATATCATAGGCCTTATGGGAGAAGAAGTTTGTTTGCCTGCCTCATTCCAGAAATGCCTTTTAAAGGGCTTACACAGAATAAACAAGTGATAGACCAGAAGTAATAAAAAGCACCATGGAAAGTATACATAGAAATCAAAAAATGACCAGGAAAAAAGAAATATCTAGAGCACAGGGAAAACTATTACTGATACAATTTAGCCACAAGTTTGTCTGAGCAATGTTTAACAGTCAGGACAATAATTGGAAGGGAGGCACTCATTTGTCTAACTCTTCTATGAACAACAAGAAACTTACCAGAGGAAGCAATACTTTAGCACAAAGTCTAAAAACAATTTTTACGTGCTGCTTTATATAAAAGGTCTAAATAATGTCCCCAACAATGTTCAGATAGCTAGAGCAGTGACAAGCAGTCCAGTAAATAATTCTGATAGTTTGATGTGAAGGTGTATATATTGAAGAGTTTAGAAAGATAGATTATAGTTTGATCATAACGGACTATGATTAACAGGTTAAGCAAGGTGTTTGAACTCTGGCGAATTGGCAGTAGGAAGCTATGGAATGTTTTTGAGTGAGTGACTGACATGATATCATCAGTAGGAAGATAGATGGGGCAGTTGTGTTCAAGATAGATTAGAAAGAAGCCTTTTCAAGGACTTTGCTATAGTACAGATGTGAGATTACAAGAGTCTGTTAACAATGGGAAAAAGGGGGGCCGACCCCGTGGCTGAGGGGTTAAATTTGCACCCTTCGCTTCGGTGGCCCAGGGTTTCTCTGGTTCCCGTCCTGGGTGCAGACATGGCACCGCTCACCAGGCCATGCTGAGGCGGCGTCCCACAGAGCACAAGCAGAGGCGCTCATAACTAGAGTATACAACTGTGTACTGGGGGGCTTTGGGGAGAAGAAGAAGGAAGAAAAACAAAAAAAGAAGAAGATTGGCCACAGGTGTTAGCTCAGGTGCCAATATTTAAATAAAAAGAAAAAGAATGGGAAAAGGGGTAACAACTGTTAAGAGATACTGTTGAGGATAAATCTACAGAACTTGACTATCCATTCAATATGAAGAGAGAAGTATTTGTAAAATAAGGAATTGCAACTTTGAACAAAGAGAATAAGTTAATCATTCAAATTAGCAGACACGGAGAACAGAGGAAGGGAATAGATTTTTGTGGAGAAGGTAATATGAATTTTTGACATAACTTTGACGTGTCAGTTGCTGACACCAAAGTGGAGATCTTCAGTTAAGAGGATGCAGACTGACTGAGGAAAATGAGGTTGGACACATAGCTGGTCATGTAGTTATGTATATAGAAGTGATAGTGGAAGTCATTCTGTTAGACTGTAGATATTAAGCTAAATTCTCTGGAAAATGTGGGGAGAGTCAAGTCTAAAAATCAGGACTTAAATTTGGTGTCTAGAAAATACTTTTTTTCCTACACGTCTCTAAATAATTTTACCTATTTGTTATTATGAATAACCACATAGCAGGAATAAGAATAAGTACAATTGAAAATAGAAGCATGCATTGTTTTGTGAGAAATGAAAGGAATTAATAATCTGGAAGTGAGGATTATTCATATTTTTCCTATTAAAACACTCTGACCCCACAATGTGTTTGTAAAGGCTTCTCTCTATTGGGTTTGAAATATAGAAACAGGAATATCCATGTGTGCTATTACAGGAGTTAATATTTGATGATGTTACCAAGAAACATTATGACAAAAATATTCTGTCCAATGTGAATCTATTTTCTTGCTCCAAACTCACAGGGAGTCTTTCAGATAAAGAAAATAGAATATTTTCATTCAAATCACTCCATCGTGTCAGAGAGTGTGCAAATAATTATCACGATGGACAGAGCTCAGCAGAATACAAACAACTGAAGGTTACAAGTAAGGATAACAGCCACCATTTCTAAGAACAGATGGAAGGAAGAGACTTTATATAGTTGCAAATGCCAAGATTTACTGAGCCAAATTATCTTAGTGCTCACCCAAAGAGGAGCTCACATAGAACATTTTAAGATCTTTCCTTGGTGAAATGATGCCTCAGGTAATCACCCATCTTCCATTTTTCCATTCTTGGTCTCACGGCCTTCACCTGGTATATCTTTCTTACTTCTTGACATGGAATTTTTGCTTGGAGACTTCCTTCAGACTGACTCTGTTCTCATCCTGCTTTTTTCTTTGCATGTTATTGTGGTCCCATTTGCCAAATGCCCATCCTCCTGGGGCTACCAGATGCCTATTCATGGTCAGATTCCTGAGTCCTCTACTTGTCCAAGATGGCAGTTCACTCAAGACTAATAGTATTATGAAAATTGCAAGAAGGGCACTGAAATCATATCACAAGGAATTGATAGACTTGGGACCAGGGGGCAAAGTTGCTGGGGGAGAAACTAGAGATGAAGAAGGGGTGGAAGGAAGGATAAGTCTGTATGTACCTGTATTTTGCATAACACACACTGCTCTTTGTTTTATTAAATCTAAGCCAGGCTTCAGCTGGTTGCTGAATCCCTTAAAATTTGAGTCCCTAAGCAAAAATTAAATGACAGGAGTAACTGGTAGGCTGTTCCATATCACCACCAGGAAGATGGCACTGCATGTGGGATGATTGGCAAATAGACCTGTTTGGATATTGTTTGATGCCAGAGATTCAGGGCTTATATTAAACCATGACTTAACTTAAGATTATTAGACAGCATTCAAGTTGGATGTTGCTACGAGAATTTTCTGTCTCTCTAGTAGTTTTAAAGACATTCTACCGTCAATATACAATAAGATGTATATACTTATTATATCATTATTCTTTTATGTAAAAGTAAACACAAAAACTGTTCTCTTCAAAACTGGGAACCGTGCTAGGTCTCACAACATATGGATGCTTGGATTTGGCGGATATGGTTTGGCAGTTACCTTAGATTCTGGTGTGCCGGGAGTAGATAGAATCAAAGAAGCTGGGGCTCTTATAAATCCCTTTAAATGGGCGACTTCTGTCAGCGTGTGCTCCATGTTGTTACATACACATTCAAGTTCTATTAATTGGTCTACCATTCTTTGACTCTTTGTCTTCATTTTTATTGATTTTGCTATGAATTCAGCACTAGGGTAGATTGCGCTTGTCTCGGGGGAAAAAAGAATGTTGGGTATTTTCTATTGAAGGAAATTTAGTCCTAACGCCTATCTATGAAGTAGATGTTACCATTTGCCTCATTTTATTGATAAAGAAACTGAAGCTAAATGACTGTCACTTCCTCAGAGTCACCTAGCTTGAGTGGTAAAGATAGAATTCAAGCCTTGGTCTGACTAACTCTATACCATGTTGTCAACTAATAATTAGGATTTTTTTTTTTTTTTTGCTGTAAGTCTTCTTGCATCTTATTTTAAATAAAACATTAGCTATTAATCTTTCCTCTAATACAGGAAACACAGCAGATCTTTGCTTTGTACTTAATCTTTGTTGTCATCTGATCTTGCTTCTGTCTAACCTCATTTCCACTAAGCTTTGAGTTTTTCAATTTATCTGTTTGCTTGCAATTTCCAATTGCTCAGCAATGTTAGAGGAAATCAGAATATAAACAATCCTGACACCAAGTATACTTACACATTTATTGTAATGATATGAAAAGATTTTTCATTATTTCTTAGTTTATTTTACAGAGTTTTCCACCTGGGTCACATGGTGGTGAAGAATTCCTCAAGAGTGCCAGAAAAACAAGGAAGCCATGTTTGTGTGAATACAGTACAAAGCAATTAACTAAAAGCTGAAGTGTCAATCACGTCTTTCTTTTTTTCCCCCAAACTAGGTCCCCAAACCGATCAGAGTAACTTTCAATTAATCTATTTGTTGATTTTTCTTTGTATAGGCAGCTCAACAGTCAAATATTGTTTTCCTTTTGATATCACTTATTAATTAAAAAATGATTCTTTCTTTCTTGAAGCCAATACTTAGTTTGTCAGAAACTGCGTTCTTTCATTTTTCTACATGCGTAATTACCATGAGAAACAAAGCTATCGGATGCAGGTTACATTTAATCCCTTTGAGTCCTAACAAGCACATCAGTATTTCACATCTAAGGAAAAGATCAGACTCAGAAGTCAGCTACAAAGATTTTGTCTCATGTGTTTAGGCAAATGCCCTACACATGAAAATTCTTTTATAAGTAGGATTTTGCAAAGTCCTGGAATTGTCTTGCTTTCCTTTTAATTCTCCTTCTAATATCTCCTTTTAATTCTCATTCTAATATTTCCTTTTAATTCTCATTCTAATATCTCATTAGGATAAATATTAATGCCGTTGCTATAGCGTATGTAATTTTTCTTTCGAGTGGGGCCTAAAAAAATCAAGTGGCGAAAATGTGCTAAACATTGGTGCAAACCTAATGTATGATAATTTTTAACAATCGTTAGTCTAATAAAATATTCCATCATAAGACCTTTTTAATTAACTGCTGTGTGTGTATATGTGTATGTGTGTGTGTGTGTTTTGCCTTGATGTGGAAAAATTTTCAGCTAAAACATAGAGTGATTAGTCCAGATTCTCCTGCTTTCTTTGAGCCTCTTGTTTGTCTGTCAACAGTTCACAGGCAAAAGGTGCTGAACATCCAGCTGACTTGATAAGACGAGTTGTTAACCCCATTACTGATCCTGTACTGAGATCATAGCTTTACAAATCTCCCCTATGTTTGTCTAAACCAGGCTAATATTAAGAGAATTTTAGAATTGGAAGATTTTTAACTATAAGTTCAGAAGAGTAATTTGAGTGTGTAAGACTAAATTATAAGTTGCATTATAAAATGGCACCAGAGATTCGTTTATTATAAACTAACTAATGATAATAATGATAAATGTTTCTTTCAACTAAGGGAGTTTGATTTAAATGAAAAATAATACAGAATGGGCCTAATCTTATGAATGAAAGATAGAATTGTACTGTGATTATGAGTAAAATATGGAAGCATGGACCACAATTCCACAGTTCCTTTCAGTGAGCAGAAATCGTGTGGATGATTACTTCCAGAAATACCATATTTTATTTGATAATTGCTTTTGGTTTATGTTATTGTACAATAAAAAACCTACAACGTGTTTAAAATGTAAAGATTAATTGAAACCATTAAAGAATGGGTGAAGAACAAGTTAAGAGGAATGGCAAAATGCTTTCAAAACATGATAAATACACATAATTAATCTGACACTACTTTTTGTGGGCACATAGAGGAGAAAAAGCAGTAAACAGTTGGGTAAGGAAGGGACATTGGTTATTAATTTCCTATTCCAATGGCTGCGGAACTCTGCATAGCCCAGAAAAACTACACAGACTCCCTGCTTCATAGAGAGGAAAATACAAACAATCCTCTGATGTTGGACTTTTGTTTGTGACTAACCACCATCTTTGAACATTCTCCTTACATCTTGTTACTTTCTTATGTGAGTCCCACTTCTGAAAATACACATCCTCACATGTCCTGCTGTTAGGGTACTGGCAGCTGACTGGTGTTTGCAAATCAGCCGTGGCCTCAGAGATTAGCAACAATAGGAAGTGGCTTTTCATGGGAAAGTGATGTTCTGACAAGCATGATGTCTGAAGGTACACAGTTCCCTTGGTGGCAGTAGCAGATGTTTTGGAATCCAATCCCAGAGGTAAGGATTGCTGACTGAGGCTGGGATATTTCAGAAATGTTGTGTGTGTAGGGGGGCATGGTGTGTCATGCGTGTGTGTAGGGATAATTTCAGAGCCATGTTCACCAACCCTCTCAGAGATTCTATGAGCTACCTAATGTCTTTTATTTATTTATTTTTTTGCTGAGGAAGATTTGCCATGAGCTAACATCCCCTGCCAATCTTCCTCTTTTTGTATGTGAGCCACCAGTACAGCATGGCCACTAACAGATGAGTAGTGTAGATCAACACCTGGGAACCAAACCAAGGCTGTCAAAGTAGAATGCAATAACCTTAACCACTAGGCCACTGGGGCTGGCCCCCTAATGTCTTTTAATGAATAGTTTTTTTGGAATGGAAACTAGCCATGTTGGATTTTCTTGTTTACAGCTAAGAACTACAGTAAATATTCTTCCCTCCACCCTACCTGCTGCCAGCACTTCCTCTGGAAGTGACTGAATTCTTCTCGCCTCTTACCACACTCAAATTTACTTATGTTATAACTCGTCTTAGGTCAGGACTCACGAGAACCAGACTCTGAGATGGAGATCAGCCTGCACGATGGAGATTGGACTCTCCTTGCTGAGATGGCAATTAGGATGCAGGATGTTTATTAGAGAATATTATGAGGGCTAATTCCTGTGGAAGGAAAGGGAAGGAAGCATGACTGAGCAGAAGAAGATACTAGGCTGTGATGCAGGTTCAAAGAAGGCTCCAATGAGGCCATGGAAAGGTATGAAGCTGGAATGGCCCTCAGAATAATCCTCCATGTTGATCAGCCGTGGTATGTGAGCTTCCCTGGAAAGGGGGATGACCTTGGACAACATGATTCTGTTCCTTTAGAGCAATTATGAAGGGGATGGACGGCAGAGGAATCCCAGCAGTTGGAAGCATCCATGCTTCAGGGTACAGCATTCACAATATAGTACACATGGTGTATTATTGTTATTTTTTTCCACATTTGTTGCCCCATAAGACTAAGGGCTCTCAATCTCAAGGAAAATTTCTCAAAGTGGTAAGGCTTATAGTGCTTAAGGATGTGAACTCTGGAGCTGCGCTGCCTTGGTTTCAATCATGGCTCCAACGCCTACTTGCTATGTGACCTTGGCAAGTATACTGAACCTTTCTGTTTCTCGTATGTATATAACGTCCTTATATGTAAAAGGGAGATAATAGTTCCTTACTCATAGTTATTGTGAGTTAATCTATGTAAAGAGCATAGCATTTTATTTTTGCTGTGACATAAACACTCAATTATGTTAGCTAAAATTAACTTATAAGTGGCTAGAATCTGAAAGAGTGCCTAGCACAAGTTAGATATTTGATTTTCATTTTATTGAATGCATACATCTTTGAAAGTTGGACAGTGAATGCAGAGTTTATGGCTGCATATGCAGTGTGATTTAAAGACACTGATAGCCTTGCCTGTCCTGAAACATCTCTCCCTTTAGGGGAGGTATTTGTTAAAATGAAAAAGATTTACTGAGGTTGAGGTAACTATATTAGGTCTCTATAATATCTCATCATCTTAGCCAGGAGAAGTTAATCACAATATGTTCTCAGGCACCTGAACTAATTGGGCAGTTTTGATAGAGTAAGTCAAAGAAAAAAGAAAAAGATGTACCGACAAGGCGGCACTTGTCCTAGGAGAACCATCCTGGCCTGAAGATACAGATGCTTGATGGGAATATCCAACGCAGGAGGAGTGGGTGTGGGTCAAACACCTGCCTTCAGACCAGGAACTTCCTCAGGGTAGCAGGCCTGGTGTCTGGCCCATGCTGCAGAGTGGAGAAATGACCCACACGTTGCTTCCTGGGGCTGGGGAGGAAACATTTTTGGATCCTCCAGGTGCGTGCTCTCTAAACACTCGTTGCTCCCTAATTAGAAACTGAATTATAAAATTCCTTTGGCAGGACACTAACTGAAACCAAGATGGTGTCCTGTCTTCCTTTTTCTTTTTAGGGGCACAAATGATGAGGGATTTTCTCCAGGAGCTTGTTAAGGATTGGGGGCGGTCTCGTCTGATGAAGACTTTCCGTGAGATAACATTCATGGCTCTTTTTTGTTCCCTTTTTCAAACTTGATGGAAAATGTGAAACATTTATATTGCTCACAGAACAAGCAAATCCGTGGCTATAATTTGTGATGCTATTTTGTTCTAACAGGGGAAGGTGTTTTTCTCTGGGACTTTGGGGCACTACATTAGGACATGGGGGAGGGTCAATATAATCTGGTGACATGAGGGAGCTGTCTTCTCTCTCAACAGACACCATGCTTGTGATATTTTCCTCTCTGCTCTCTGAGAACTTCCATCACCTCAAACAAAGGAAAATTAAACACAAGAGGAAAACAAAGTTTTTGTTGTTGTTGAGTTTCTGATCTAATAATCATTTAAGCACCTGCAGGATCCCAGCACAATGCAAGATGTTTCACTCCACCCAAGTTCTTTTTAGAAATGTAAACAGTTATTAAGAATAAAAACATCTAAGAAAAGTGTGAAAAGTTCCTAGAAGAAAAATACGAGCTGATATCGATTTAGCAGTTTCACCATCTTTGACTCTGAGAGAAATGAGTTTCATGTGATGGCTTTTAATCCTCACAACTACCCTGTGGAGTAGATGTTGTCCTCATATTACTGAGGCTCAGGGATAGGAAAGCAGTTCTTTGAGCTCCTTTGGCATCTACCTCCCCTTATCACTAAATGTGTTGTCTCAGTGCCTTGCTTGAATGCATAGGCTGAAGTCCTATCCATGATTTCCTTGGGCATTTAATAGAAGCAGCTCTAGATTCTTTCAACTCTGGACAAAACACAGAGACATTTCCAATGGTGATGTTCTGGAATCTGTCAGAGGTGGGTTTAAGAAGGACTCCTAGATAAGAACCATCTGCTCTTCCTTCTGGGTTTCTTAAGAATTGTCCATACATGTCCCATATCAGAATCGCACAAGGGACTTGTTTAAAATTCAAATTCCTTGTTATACGCCAATTACATCTCAATGAAACTGGGAAAAAAATAAAGGAAAGTAAGTAAATGAAATAGGTTTCAGAAAAAAATAATAAAATACAGATTCTTGGGTCCCACCACAGATGTAGTCACAGTTTATGGAAATAGAAGTGGAAATTTGCATCTCTGACAAGCACCTCAAGTGACTCTTAGGCCCGATAAATATGAGAAACACTGATTTTAGCCCTGAACCCTTGGGGAGAAGTAGGGTACTTCATGGAATTTGTGAGAAAAGAAAACGAGCATGGTCTTTGATTAACGGCCCTGAGAAAGAATAAGGAACGTATCTAAAAATACTACCTTAGAGCTGGAAAGGTTGATGGGTGAGAACAATAAGTTATTAAAAACCAAGAATAATTTAAGAACTAATTTTACAGATAATTGATAATGAAATGATCTGATAATAGTGCAAGTTGAGTGCATAAGGGTAAGTTTTGGAGAAGCTGTAATTAAGAGGATTAAGGAGACCAACTGAAAAAGAATTAAGGAAATCAAGATAAATTATAAGAGAGCAGGAACAAGAAACTTACTTTCTGGAGATAAGACGGTGTTAAAAAAGAGGAATTAGGTACTAGATTTATCTGAGTATCTGTAATGGAGATTAGAAGAATGACGCTCTGACCTTATAGAGAAACTTTCAGAGATCAGACCTTTGCGGGGAGGTTTACGTGTTACTTGCGTTGAGAGGTTCTCTTTTGCTTTGTACAATATAAGTAAATATATATTTTTCTGCTAGACATTATTTTCCAGTGTTAACTAAAAACATTGATAGCACTTCTACTAAATACACCTGAATTGTAATTTCTCATGCAAAAACCATAATTTAAATATAATATGCAACTTTAAAAAACAGAATTTACATTATTCTGATAGAGCAGTTGTGTTGCTCACTCTTCATTGAATGATAGGTTACGTTCAATATATCAAATAACTTGATGAAAATATATAAGACGTTAATAAATTACATAGCATTAAATATTGCTTCCCAGAAGTTTGAAACAACACTTTTATCGGATCTAAACAATAATATCTGAATTGCAAATCAATAGATATGAATAATAATGAAAATATGATTATATATCTAGATTTTATACTCTTGTCCACTGAATAATCTATTTTCATACCAATACCTATTGTTTGTGTTCACTGATTTTAAAGTAAAATATGCATTCTGGCAATGCAAGATCCCTTCTCCCCCAAACCTTGCTATTCTTTGTATTTTTAATTGAAAATTTTGAGATCAATTGTAGATTCACTTGTAGTTATAAGAAGTAATACAGGGAGATCTTGCTCATTTTGCCCACTTTTTCCTGATGGTAACATTTTGCAAAATTATAGTATATCAATATCCAGGATATTGACATTGATGCAGTCCACCAATCTTATTCAGATGTCTCTAGTCTCATCTGCACTCATTTGTGTGTATGTGTGTATGTGTGTGTGTGTGTGTATTTAGTTCTAAGCAATTTTATCACATGTGTAGGTTTTTGTATCCACCATCACAGTAAAGATACTGAGCAGTTCCATCTCCACAAGGATCCCTCATGTTGCTTTTTTATAAACATACCTCCTCCCTCCTGTTGTTCGTATATATGTACAGTCAATGAGGGACAACTTACATGATGCTGGTCCTATAAGATTAGAACCATATAGCCTAGACATGTAGTCAGCTATACCATTTAGGTTTGTGTAAGTACACTCTGTGATCACACAATGACTTAATCACCTAATGATGCATTTCTTAGAATGTATCCCTGTCATTAAGCCATGCATGACTATACATACACAGACACATGCACACACACACATATGTTTTAAGCTCTTCTGGGGCATTTATATTTCTATGTGACGTTGAAGATCATTTTGCGTAAATCCCAACCTACAACACACACAGTGGGAACTCTGATTGTAACCTCTTTAACCATTAAAATAGATGCTAATTTTATGAGAATTGATAGGTTTGGGCTCTTGATCATTCCATCCACTGCCAGTGCCCACCAGTCAAAGACCACCAGGAACAACCTGTAGTTGAGCAAATTGTGTTTCTTGTTCTTTCCAACAAAGGAGAGCGCACATCACGGGGAACCACAGGGTGCCTCAGAGTGTTAAAAAGGATCAATTATAGGATTCAGGCTTGTGGTAAGTGATTTTAGAGAGGAGCTAAGGAAGTAGGGCTCTGCCTTGCATTGGGTGCTATAAGGAAGCAGGGGCGATTCCACAGTTGGGGCAACAATAGATCTCATCTGTAAGGCAGGCGGATTGAAGCAAGGCTGGAGCTGGAATTGGTAAAGAAGCAGCAGGCACTCATGTTAGCCAGGATGGAGGATGTTTGGTCAGTTTTGTTATTTGGACAATATTTATGTTTCTTGTGTGTTCATATATGATTAGGTAGTAATCATATTTTTGTATTTATTCCTCATGGTGATTGAGTAGTCTTATCTGATGGTGCTGTTTATGAAATTGTGTATCTTGGACAGGAGAACATGTGATGGCCAGGTCAGCTCCCAGGTATCCGGGATTGCTTTTCTCTTTCTCACCAGGAACATGGCAAGACTTTCCATTTGTTCAGATCTTGTTTTATTTCTTTTAATAACATTTTATAGTTTTCTTTATGTTACTCTTTCTTCATATATTTATTACTAAACATTTTTGTATTTGTCATTATGAAAAGAGATTTCCCCCCTATTTTCATTTGTTGGTGCTTATTGCTAGAATAGAGAAAGCTATTGAGTGTTTCATATTTGCGTTGTGTCTTTCTACCTTAGAAAAGTCTTTTATTAATTTTGGTTTTGAACATTTCATATCTTGGATTTTCTATCATCCAAATAGGATAATTTTGTCTCTTCTTTTCTAGTGCTTATGCTAATTATGTAATTTTCTTGGATATTTGCTGTTGTTAAAACTTTCAAGGCAGCATTTAATATTAACAGGGGTACAATAGCCAAGATGTGGAAGCAACCCAAGATGAATGGATAAAGAAGATGTAGTGTATAGATCAATGGAATACTACTCAGCTATAAAAAAAGACAAAATCATCCCATTTGCAACAACAGGCATGGACCTTGAGGGTATGATGCTAAATGAAATAAACCAGACAGAGAAAGACAAACACTGCATGATTTCACTCATATCTGGAAGATAACAAACACGTGGATAAAGACAACAGATTGGTGGTTACCAGAGAGAAAAGGGGTCGGCGATGGGTGAAAGGGATAAAGGGGCACATACGTATGGTGATTGATAAAAACTAGACTACTGGGCATGAGTGCAACAAAGTGTATTCAGAAATTGATAGATACTAACTTACACTCAAAATTATACAATGTTATAAACCATTATGATCTCAATAAAATTACTTGAAAAAAATATTAACAGTGATAACATTTATCCCTGTCTTTAACTGGAAAGATTTTACTGTTCCCTCATTTGGTATAATATGTACTATTGGATTGTGGTGAGACAGTCTTCATTGTATCTACATATTTTGTTTCTAGTAATATTTTATTTAGTGCTTTTATTGGAAATGACTGCTGAATTTTATCAAATATCTTTTAATCGTCTATTGATATGATCATATATTTTTATCTTATTGATATGTAGAAGTTACAGACTTCCTGATAGATTTCTTAATAATGCATCATCTTGCATTCCAGGAATAAAGCTTTACTCATATATTTTCATTTTGATTTTTCCTGGATTGTATTTGCTAATACCTTATGCAGCATGTTATATATTTTATCAAAGATCTTTTAGACTCTCAAGAAAAATATTAATAAGTCTCTAGAGGATTAGCAAAGATTTTGGCCTAAATGGTCCTCAAATATAAGGAAAAAAATGTTCAATTTTGGTAGTCAGAAAGATGTGCACAGGCACACACACACACACACACACAGCCAAACACAGAAAATGATATATTACATTATATTCACAGACCTGTCAAGAAATAAAAAGCACTGTATTTCCCATCCCTGGTGGTGATATGGAGAAGAATGAACTCTTTCGCACGCTAGGAAACATCAGTGTTGCACTACAGTTTAAGAAAGTACTATGGCAATATCTATTAAAATAAAGATGCATATACTTTTGTTTAACAATTTCATTCTCAGGAATCTATCATACAGATAAACAAGAACATCATTATTTAGTAAAATGTATGAAAATATTTTGAGTAAAAGAAACAGAAAGAAAACTATTGGAAACAGAGAATGCCTATCAATGGGGGAATGCCTTTATAAACTATGGCACACCATGGACTATTATGCCACGGTATCCATACCACACAATATTATGCTGCCTTTAGAAATAGTGAACTAGTTCTCTATTAGTTAACCTGGAGAGATTTCCATGATGCATTTTGGGGTGAGAAAAACAGGGTGCAGAAAGTTTATGGATATGATCTCAATTATTATAAAAGCAATAGCAAAATTTGCGTATGGTTATGTGCACACATTGTATTTTATATATCTTCTTAGTATTCTATGAAAAATAATTTGAGATATTGCTTTACAATAAATATTGTCTCCTTTGTTAGCACCCAACTATAATTCTTTCTTTCCATGTGGATATAAAATTCAGGTATTTTATCTGAAAATGTGCAGCGGCTTTTAATGCGCCTGGTGTCAATATACTTGTGCATAAATGATCTTAAAAAGTAACAACAAAGAAAACAAAACCAAAACTTAAACGGCCCTGGCCTTTAGAATAATAATTTGATAGTAAAATTACAAAACCATTTATATTACCATTTGATGCCTGCATTTCCCAAGATTCAAAATGCGAACAATTTTAATACTTCAAGATAGAATGTAAGTTCTGTGATTCAACATTAAAAGAGAAGTTTAACTTTGAATAAAGCTTTCTATGAAAATGCAAAGTATATGTCAATATGTCAACGTGCATCCAACATTGAAGCTCAAGTAAAGTAGGCAGATGTGATACTGTAAAACATGCCTCTGAAAATGATTTATTATAGCAAACAACATACTAACAATGAAAAGGTGAGCTGAAGGAGGAACTCTTCTCCAGTCCTATTTCCATCACAGCTGGAGGTGCGTGGTTTCCTTGTTCTCATAAAGGAATTACCGCCACATAGCGATCTCCTACAACAAAAGTTAAATATGAATTGGCTTTGCTTCTTAAGTATTAATATTTCAATCATATGTAAAAGGAATTTAGTAACGTATAGCATAGTGCAAGAAGTCAGAACTTTTAAGAGCTCAAAATTTTCGTTGAGATTTACTCAGGTGCTGTCATCTTTATGTGATGGTAGTCCTTATGAACAAGTGTTTATATAGATAGGGAAATTCTCTTTAAAGTGAAATATTTATATCTGTAAGCTAATTAGTTTTTTAAATCTATGTGATCTAATACAGCTAACTGATTTTTTTCAAAAAATTGGATACTTTGATGAGGTGGCTATTAAGCTTGCTTTCTCTTTCTCTCTCTCTCTCCCCCTTCCTTTCTTTTCATTCTACGCTTAAATGCTGTGTAGCTGTAGAGTGAGGACAGGTAGCATTTACTTCCCTCCTAGGTTCCTGTAGGAAAACAGCTTTAAAAACTTAATTTCTATTATGCTTATGCAAACTTACTAAACCTTGGGAAAAATCAAGCAACATTTTTGGGGGAAGGGAGGTAGTTGACATAATACTTATTAATGCTTTCATGATATTTATAAATATTTGCCCAGCCCACATCAACTAGTATTCTACTAAGTACAGTTTAAAACTGTTTCTGTGAATTGGTTCCTGAAGATATCAGTGGAATGTGCAGCCTAGGGGAAAACAAAACAGGGGTAGGGTACATACTTAAGAAGGAAAAGAGAAAGTAGAGAGAGAAAATAATCTTTTCTGACTTAGTCATTAATTTCTTTAACAGATATTTATTGAAGGCAGGGACTCTTCCAGGTGCTGTAGATTCATGTGAGGTCAAACAGAAAAGGTCCCTGGAGCCTACTTCCTACTTGAGATTGGGTAAAGAACGAAAACAACCCTTGGAAAATCCTGAATGTGCTTCCAGAAAGGACATTACCCCACAGGAAATAAAAAGTTCTCAATAAAATAACGCAACACTGAAGTTTCATTATCACCAATGCTTTGAATAGCTAATATCGGAAAGGCAAGCATAATAGAATTGAGGAAGGCGATTGTATCTAATGATCCATCGTTTAGTATAATCTCTCACAGATTATTGGAAGCCCCTCCTGTTTTAGTAAGCATAGAGGACCTCTGGCGATGTGAATTATTTAAATACACAAAGGTGATGATGGCGTCCTTTCTATCTCCGAAAACAAATAAACATAAAATATCTAATAAAAATAGGCTCTTACACATGTTCTTACTTTAAATAATGCATTAGAGTAGAAAGCACTTATGAAGAAACAGCCGGAGCACACTGAGATTTTTATTTCGAAAAGGCTGAGGAATAAAGATGTCTTCTCGAGAGACTGGATTAGAGTGTGGCACCAGGGAAGACAGCTGGGGCAGGAATTATCCAGACACTAAAAATCAAGTGATGTTGGTGGAGTATTAGTTTGGTATTAACATGTTGAGTTTTCATAACACTAAAATTCTCTAAATTGCTACATGGCAGAAAGAAAGAAATTCAATATTTATTTACTGGTGTATTTTGTATTTACTTGGATCATAACGAAATAGACAAGCATCTGAAACAGTCATAGTCTCCTTTTCTCTTTAGGACTCTATATTTCATTTTTCTAAGCTTGTATTCATTGCATTTTGTTCAGCTGTATCTGCATGCCATGAACTCTATCTATAAGAAGCTTCAATCCAAGAATACATGAACCTGTAAAATAAATAGAGTGTGATAAGAGTAGAAAGTACCGCAAATGACAAAAGGTGATGTATACTTTGTTAACAATTGTCGGACCACAGAGTGATCAAGACGGGCAAAGTATTGGGGAAAACTTTATGGAGGAGAGATGTCTAGAGTTGAATTTTGAGTTTCCAGATTTGGATGGAAGTAAATACATGCGAAGTGCAGTGGGCGTCATTAACAAGGTTGAAGCTGGGGTGATGTATATTGGGATCAGTGATGAGACCAGTCTCACCAGAGTGATACATCCTTTGTAGGCAGTAGTAAAAGACAAGTTATGATGAATTCGGATTTCTCAAGAGACTTGCATAGCAAAATAAGGAAAGTGAATTTCTTTTAAGAGGCAACAAGAAGGTATTGAATATCCCTGAGTGGTAGGTTGAAGCAAAAGAATCTGTCAGGATATTCCAGGAGCAATTGGAAGTGTAAGATATTTCCGAGGGGATCACACACCACACACACAAAGTGAAGGAGGAATGCAGACTGTAAAAGAGCAGGTTTTCCTCAGACACATACAGGTTCCTCGGGCTATGGAGAAGGAAAAAGTTGGAGGAAAAGTAAAAAGAACTGCATTCAATTATCCTATAGAAGGGCCTCTGTGCCCATTTTCTTGAGTTGAGTTCTTTTCCTAGTGGTAACATACCCTAAGTAGGTTTCTGGAATGTGAGAGTAGAAGGTACCGTGGCTTGCTTATTTGGAACAGAGCTTCCAGCAGGGAGGACTGCAAAGAATAAATAACTATGTGGTATGTGTGGGCAGATAAGGGTCTTAGAGAGTTTCTTCTAGTTACCTGCAGCTCAGCTTGATTTGAAGTAAGAGGATAAATTCCTGCATATCTCAGAGTAGCAAGGAGTTAACCACAAGGATCCAAGGCCTGGAAGGGAGTTCTGAATTGCAAAATGGAATGAGGTAGCAGCAACAGGAATGCACTGATGACCAAGTACCACATGAGATGAGGTTTGAGGTTTCCAAGGATAGATGTGATCAAGGACAAGACGAGAGTTCCCTGTCTGACTGTTTGGCTGTACTTATATTTTCTTCCACTTGTATGCAAATCCAACAAATTGTGTGTGTGTATGAATATGTGTGATGCAAGAGATGGAGAGACGTCAGGCCAAATTATATACCTGTCACTGTAGAATGAGAATTTGTTCAAAGTATAAATATGGTTATAACAGAAAAACAAAGGATAACTAATATTTATTCCCCATACATGTAGCTCATTTGATATGAGTTCTGGCACCTTTTTGGTGATTGGTAATGAATTCTCAATAAATGTTTTTCAATTGAATAGAATAATTGATTGAATTGGGTGAGATTTTATATTTGCCGACTTCCTCTTTAGGCTACCATACTTCCTAAAAAATAGTAGAAAGTTATAGAGTCCGTATACTTAATCGGGGGCATAGATCCTTTTTATTCTAAATGGAGAAAACTGCTTTATGTCTTTCCTAAACTTATACTTACTCCAGTCCAATACTTTTTAGCATATTTCTCTTTGAAAATCCTGCTGAACTGAAAATGTACAGTTATTTGGAGTTTCTTCAATACACTAAAACAAACGGAAGTTTCTACAATATACCAAAATTAACAGATATTTTTATTTAGCGTGTAATGACCAAGGAAGGCATAATAACCCGTCTCTGTAGCTATATATTCAAAATACACAAAACTTCAGAGTTAAAAAGTTTAAATGTATATTTCAGTATTACATTTGGAAATATGTGATTATTTTAAGCATTCTACAACATTGACCAGAAATGTGAAAACTGATGTCTTCATCGTTCTTAACAGTTGGTAGTTTTCACAGCGTCATCCCATGCTAATGGAACCTTGACTTGCACAGTGAAGTGGAAACCAATAACTCTGTGCTGAGGGTGTAATATATGGGCGATGTATGTATGTAAGTATGCATTCAAATATGAAATATCATTTAAACCTATTTTGGAGTACGTGAAAGCAAATGTAGATTTATTTTCATTGGTTTTAACATCACATTATAGTTAATTAAAAAGTATAATTTATTGATTATTTTTGGTTTTAGAAGTAATTGGGATTTATTGCAGAAAAATTGGAAAGTAAAGAAATCTATAAGATGCAAATAACCATAATCTCATGATCCAAATATTTTACTGTATTTCTTCTGCCCTGTTTTCAAAGCGGAAGCAAGCTTGATCTGGCCAGTTGGATGTAGACAAAATTCTTCAAAAATTTCATTTTTCAACTTTACTTTAAGCTCTAGCTCACATAATGCAAGGACTGAGTTTTGCTTCACAGAAATTGGTCCTTTACTGTCCTCCTTTTTCCCTCACTCCTCACACTAGGTTCAAACCCTCCCTCCTAATAAATCTACCTCAGAAACTGTTATAGCGATTCTTTGTTTTGTTCTAACAGCACATCTATTTTCCTTTATTAAAAATGAATGCAGCATTATAAAACCTAAGTCCTAGAAAGAGATCCATAATCATGTGCCTCTCTCTTCGGTTTGATGTTCACTTCTTGTAGTACATTTAATATTCGTGCGCTTTTATGATTCATAAATTTCTAGAGGTTTCTCTAACTTCTGTGTCTAGAAAAGCACCTCATATACAGTAGGAACTCAGTAAATATGAATTGACTGCATCTTCTTGTTGAGTTATGGCTAGAGTAATAGTTGGTGTTTTTTACAGGCAGTGAGTTTATTACCAATTGATGTAACTACACACTATGTAATACAGATCAGCTGAGTATGTAATACTGTTATGGCAATTGCTCTTTTGTGAAATTCTTTATGGTTTCCCCCTATTTTTGTTTATAACTTTGTCCCATGTGGTCTGTTACCCTTTTATTTTCATCCAAAAATCAGAAATAATATCTCTATTGAGATTTTCCATTGGTATGCATAAGCAACTGTGTTGCTTAAAACTATTTCTTTCAGTTAATGCAACATTGAACTGTAGAAGTTCCTAGAGTGAAATAAAATGGCTCTTCTTAGACTGACAAAAATACCCTGAGGCACTCTGCTTATTTAAATAGAGTGTTCTTCAGCAAAGGTTGCTACATCAACAATTAGTGTCTTCTTCATAGCTCCTAAATTATTCATTAATGCAAATCCAAAATCTAATCACTTTGTTCTCCAGCAAAGTTGAAAGAAGAAAATTAATGCTATTTATTTCTTTAAAATACACTCTCTAGTTCTTTTGGTCTTAATGTGTTTGAGTAATGATAAATATAATTTTGATATGCAAGGTTTCTGCAGCAATTAATTTTTTTGAATAACAAAAGAAAGATGAACACAGAATTTCGCTGGCTTCTTTTACTTTTCAGAGAGTCCTAACTGATCAACCACATCTCCTGTATACATGAATTTTTCTCTGTTGGCAGCAAAAATTCTGCTGATAGTTTCTTATCCATTCCACACTTGTACATTGAATAGTTTATAGCATATCCTTAACCTGCACCTCTCCTCCTTCCCTGTCACAAGGCTTCATCAACTGAATAAAAATAAGGCTGCAGGTCTCTGCTTATTACTGTAGCATCATGACGATCACCTTGGGGTACTTTCTCCAAGCCTTCTTTCTGGCCAGCGCCGCATTTTTGTGTTTCTGGCTCCCTTTAGTGAAGAAGAAAAATCAGATAATGATGATGGTTTTAACTAAGCAAAGCAATGTCTTTGTGTGTGTTTGGCTCAGGAATAGGTATGACCCACTCAGAACCAACGAGAAGCAATCAGTGTAAGAGACCAAGTCATGGAGGAAGCAAGGCCTGCTTCTGGACTTTTCAGTAAGATGAATAGGTAATTCCTTGTCCAGCGGTTAAGCAGTAACCATTTATTGAGCTCCTACTTTATTTTCAAAAAATGCACTGAGTCAGGGTCACTGTAAGACAACAATAATTGAGTAAAGCATTCTGTGCTACCGACGTGATGCAATGCTCCAGGACGGCAGTCAGGGACCCCAGGTATGTGTGTTTAAGTTGAGATTGTACAATCCTTAAACAGGCAAGTCACACAGTTTACAACAGGAACAAAAACATGCCCCAGGATCTGTGAATTTTATGACCTGCACAAAATCCAGCTGTGAATGATTAACTTTAGAACTCAGATGAAACTTATTCTAATGTTTGATTCAACTTTTTATGTGAAAATACAGTTTTATGCAGCTTGATGTGGAAAGTCAGTTTGGTCATATGAAATTGACATTGTACCAACATTTTAACAGTAATTGAGAAGCTCCTAGTTTTTCAATAATGTTCAGATTTCTATTTTTTATGAAAGATGTTAGTCTTTTGAAGTACATACACTCAATTGGAACAATGTAGATGAACTCTCAAACTTTTTTTTTCAGAGAAAGAGTGTTGAATTTTTTGAGATTTGACAAGAAGGAAATTTTTAATAATAAATTATTGCTAAAAATGGATTTGTGTTAAAGCAATTTTATTGACCATTTCAGGGTCTAAAAAATACATTAAGCTTTTAATTGCATGGCATTTCTTAGTAAAGGGTTGTAGCATAATTGTTAGTGAGCTTTCAGAAGTGTTTCTTGGAGATAATGTTTGAATAATCTATTTGCCGAATTTGAATAATTTATGCATGAACCAGAGAGAGTTATAATTGCAATTACAATGTTCAGTTCAGTAGCAATGAGTTGCATTTGAAGTTGGATGCCGATTACACTGTATAGCTTGGGCTCTGCTTTTCATTTCATTTTTAACAAAGGATTCTGAGTAAAGGGAGATGGCTCAGAGCTTGACAAAAGTTCCCAAGTGAAGTTTTAAAGAGTTTCTTTCTAAAGATTTTTATTTCATTTTATTATTATTTTTTTTTATATTCAAAGTCTGAAATCCAATCTTGCATGCTTCTGTGCCATAGAGATAAAGCAAGGGACTGAAGTGCCCCTGGTTGGACGGAAAGGACTTTCCTGCTTTTCTTCTGAAGGAGCAGCTGCTCCCATCAATAATTTCCCGAAGCAATAGTCCTGGAGTGTAAACAATATTTTATACGGATGACAGTGGAACAGAATATGTTATTGCTGAAATTTCTGCACTTCACTGTGGAGAATGGATTAACCCTGTATAACACAGCATCAAATACATTATATTTTCTGAATTAAATGAAAGGGTTAAGAGTTTTTATATGGTGGAAGTCTCTGACTCAAAAAGAAACGATACAAGAATTTCATTTTCACAAATATACAAAAAATTTTTATATCATATCACTTTCTAAGCAGTTAATACTACTAATCTTGGTATTTTACCAATCAATTCAAATTAATTTTTAAATGCGACACTGAATTTTTTCTTTCTTGAAAAATTTAAAAACTCTATGGAAGTGTTGACAGTTTTAGAGGGCTACTTTTCTTTCTTTCTTTAAAAAGATGTCAATGGGCCATGAATTATTTTTATATTTTCTAAACTCAACACACAAACATTTATTAAGACTTTAATTGGCTTGATCAAAATTAAAAGTTTTAATTATCTCTACAGATCAAGTACGTCCAAGGAAACCATTTGTTTCTAGAAACTTTGAGATTTTTCTCTCATTATAGTCAAGTATCTACAGATCCCCTTTCTCCAAATTTTGTCAACTCTAGTTACAATATAAGAATATTTCCTAATTTACTGGTCACATTAAAGATATTCTCAAATAGAATGTTGACCAGGAATTGAGAAATATAAAATAAGTCTAGTGTAAAAGGAGGAATTGTGTAGCCCTTCCATCATGGATATCCTAATGGATTGGGTTGCAGATTCATGGACTTCTACCTTAGAAAGTAACCTTCAGCTCATTGAATTCTGTCTTCTGCTTCTAAGCAAAACAAAACAGTACAGAAATATTGATCTTAAAATCAGATCAAATTATATAGCCTTTTAAAGCAACTTTTCCGTAAGCCTTACACTCAGGAATATAATTTATTTCTGCTATAATTTAGATCAATTCTCACTTGTTACTTTCTAATTTCTAAATTTGCTTTTGAGATCATCAAAAGAATATTAAAGATGAGCTAATCAAGTGTGAACCTCCCATTGGGAATATTGAGAAATTTAAAAATCAAAGGTATGACTGAAAATTTATTTTATTCTAAATCTTGTCTAATTAATTTTTTATTTTCTAGGCAATTTCCAAAGCAGTTGAATATTGTATTGCTACTTGTTTTAACTTCTCTTGTAAGATGTGAATCTCTTGTAAGATTCAAATTATCACAATTATACCTTATTCAGCAAGTTTCAGAACTAATGTATAGTTTGAAGTATAGATGATGATTACTGGTATACAAAAATACGTACTGCAGAATCCAAGTTCAGTTGATGAAATTTGTTTTCAATATTCTCTTCTCATCTAAAGTGATCAACAGAGATGAATTTATTTGTACTATACTAATCTACGATCGGCTAATTAGAAGTGGCACAGGGTGTATTTTATAAAGAATTCCTTTTGACTAAGCAACATAATAATGTAATCAACAATATAAGACAACAGGTTTTACCTATTTAAGAGAAAGCCTGCTTTTCGCATTTGTTATAGAGAAGTAGCGGATAGGAGCATGAACTCTGCTGTTAGGTTGCTCTGCCATTTACTGTGTGCTGTGGCCTTGGGCAGGTCCCTTGGGAAAGCCTGTTTCCTCATCAGTAAAATGTAATTACCTGAGAGGATTACAATGATTTTTTTCTATGTAAAAGCACTTAGAACAACACATGGCACATAGTTAGCACTCTATAGTATTTGCTATTGTTTATGGTTTATACGTAAGTAGATAGCATTTATTTTAAATGAATTTATTTTGTTTTTCAGTAGTGCCCTCTGCTTGGAAACATTGTGAGAAATAGCAGTTTTGATAAAATGCTATAAAAAGTTATAGTCTTGAGGTCTTTTACAAATTTGGATGATTCTTTTTTTCCACAAATTACTCTGAATCAGTAAAGTTTTCCTTTGTAAAATATCAGTTCATGACCGGGAGTACAAAAGGAAAGAAAGCACTTTTCATCAAGAAGTCAATATATTCATTTATTTTCATTTAGTCACTAATTTTTTATAGAGGATCTACAATGATACATATATGCAGTATAAATACATATACACACATTTAATATGTAAAAATGCTATATTATATATAATTAAGTATATCTAATGTATCTATATTATATAATTAGAATTATGCTATAATTTAAATTCTCCCAACAGGCTTGTGAGGTTGTCATATTCTCCTTTTATTACAAGGTTGGAAATAGGAGCACAGGGAGACGTTAGGTTAACTAATATATGACAATACTGGGGTTCGAATGCAGATTTCTCTGCTCTGAAACGTGTTTTTTTTCAAAATACCTTATTGTCCTATTAGGCCAGTGACACATGCTCTGACTAAGGATGACTTAGTGTGGCAAGAGTAAAATTTCAAGAATGTTAGAGTTTGAGTTTATGTTAAACAATTGAAATGTCAATCTAAAAAATATCGAGTGAGCTCAATAAATAACAACAGTGTTTTCTATTTATTAATAATCTTGCAAATGTTATAAGCTTTTGGAGTCAGTGTTTACTAGCTATACTGTATTTTAAAGCCAGATGACGATGACTGAACACATTAGATCCTTTAGGAGTGCTTGAACCGTGCTTGAACAACATCTCATCAAGAGGAAATAGGCCATTCTACATGAAATATTTGTTATTAAGCCACAGTTTATTAATGTTAATGTGTTTGCAATTCTGTGGGTTAAAATAAACAAAGATCATCTAAATCATTTCTAAAGCAGGATGCCATGTCTTCAAGGGTGTTTCTATCCCCAATTCAAGGATTTTCAGGAGATCTAACTGGTGAACTTGCAGATTTCTGTCTATAATAGATCATTCATGGAATGATATTCTAAGGATACTTTTAAATATTTCCCTTAAGAAACTTCCTTTTTTCCTAAGACGATGAAATGACAACATTTCTGTCAGGACTTGAAAGAGACTAGAAAACACAACTTCCTGAAGTTGTGTCTCTTTGTATTTAGTCCCAGATAGAGTTCCATTAAGCTTTTTTGTTATACACATTTAAAAATCTCCTTTGAAGATGGTATACATATCAACCAAGAAATTACTTGACTGAAAAACACATAAAGGGAATTCTATAGAGATAATTCGAAAGGATATGTTATATTTATATATATCATTTTCCTAAAAATAGAACAGCGTCCATGGTGATTTTAAAATGGATTGCCCTGAATTAAAGGTTGTTGCTTCTGAAAGATGTAATAGGTTTACATAAGTTTATGCTTCACACCTTAGAGGGATCTTCATACATGTGCCTTTTATATAAAATAGGGTGGTAATCAACTGCTGTTATCACAAAGTGAAGGAAGTTTGCATAACGATTAAACACATGAGATTTAGGTTGAGCCGCTTTCCAGCTCCGTGGCCTTCATCGAGTGCTCTAAAGCCTCAGTTTAGGTATGTGTGAAATGAGACTCCTGATTGCCAGACGCCCAATTATTCTGCAAATGTTAGTGATTATTATGAAAATCATGGGTAACATTTCCTCATCCATCATGTCAGGAGATACAAGCAGCTAATTTTCTAACTCTCGTTTCCAAATGTTTCTGTTATTGATTACAGAAGCCATTGAAGAATAGTAAAATGCTTGATTTTAATGTAAGAACTTCATTGCAATCTTTTATAGAAAACTCATAAAGCTGTTTCTTTACAACTGTGCATAATATTTACAGAGTTCTGTTCACACGGGGGTCCATAATTGCATATCTGCAGAACTATTAGGGTCTCAATTGAGAATGTCCAAAAAGATTTTAGCAACAGGTGCAAAACAGCTGCAGTTCTATTTCAACAATAACAACAATGGATGTATTCTCTTTGGGCTCTCTTTTATGCATTACGAGCTGACACTAACATTTAGGATACAAACAAAATTAAATAATAACCAAAAAAAATCACATTTTCATGGGTGAGGAAAACTTGAGCATTGAGAAGTGAGTATTTGGCACATGCAATAATAATTCACCATCAAAGTCTAGCTTATTCTTTAAGATGGCCCTGAATTGCACTGTCAGCATTAGCATTGAACTGTGGCATGAATATCTGCCTTTAATAACAAGACTGGTTTGTAGTAAAATTTGACTTAGATACTGTTTTAATTTTTTGATTCCAAATAAGTTTGAGGATGAGTACTTTCCATATTGGTACTTTTGACAGGATTTGTCATAATTTGATTTTTGAAAAATGTTTTCCTGGTTCTAAGATTTGCTCCAAATCTGAGATTTTGTTTAATATGCGTCAATATGAGATATAATTATAGTTGATTGTGAAGGGATGTATACAGTCCATACTCTATGCTGTCGGAGAGTAGAGGAGCAGTACAGAAATGAAATGAAAGAGCTCTCCAAAGAGTGTTCAATACAATTCAAGCCATGAAATGGCTTAAAAGACTTCTAGGAGGTGAAACTTGTGGACTCGGGAAGGGTACTGAGCTGAATACTAACATGGAAACTGGAAGGGCATTCCTTTTTGGGGATGAAAGATAATATCAGTTTTTGATGAATTGCCTTTCAGATAATGGTGGGTTATCCAAGAGGGATTTCAGTGTGATGTGGCTGTTATATCTGTTTTCATTCTGCTGGTCAACCCATCTAAAGATTCTGCATTTCATCTAATACATCATTTATGTCTACTATCTTCAAATGATTTTTCCTTAAAACCCCATGCCCTTGGTTCATGTTTATAAGACACTCTATTTTCTCTCATAGGATAATAGTTCTACTTTAAATTCTGGTTCTTTGTGTTTCATTAGTCCTGCTTCCTCTGGTCTAGTCTTCTGTTCATTGTCCTTATTTCATAACGCTAAGTACAAGGGATGCATCAGGTTTTGTGGCTATGAGTGCTGCTTCACTCCTCCGAGAACGTCATCGTCCTCTGCTTGCCATGTGCATTTGGGAGAGGAGAGAATTCTGTAGCTGGGCCTGGGCTCTTTGCCTTAGTTTTGGGAATGAGTGTGACACGTCTACTCATCTTAGTTTGACATGTTAAACCGAAGAAAGATTTGCCATCCTGTTGTTTGCCAGGGTTTCTTCAGCTGATCTGGTTGGGTGGTCAGATGTTACCTTTCTTGTTCAAAACTAGCTATAAAAATTTCCTAAAATTTTGAGCTTGGTTAAATTAGAATGTTTATTAAAGATAGAGGAAAAACGGTTATTTCTGTTTTTTGTATCTTTTAAAGGGCTTCAGTTGAGATTTATCCTATAAGAAATAGGATAAAGTAGGCTAAGTATAGGCTGTAGGTTCAGATTTCATAGTCTTCTTGCTAGGGCTGGTCTCAGAAAGAATTGTGAAAGGGGCATATTCATCTTGTTTGGGTCCCTACTTCTTTCAGTGTCGTTATCCTCTCTGACACCTCATCCTATCCTAACCATGCAACTAAGCCACTGGGTATTCAGAGTTCTTCATTACAGGCTTTGCCAACCCAAATCCTTTAAGATCCCACTACAGAGGTAGTACTTTTAATCCATAGGAGCCGCCAATGGTAGTCCAAAGAAGGTTCTTCCCTTTGGCAGTAGTTTATTAGAAACTATGCTTTCTTTAATAGGAAATGGAAAAATTAAGATATTAAAGACACTTTTGGTAGACCTGGACTAAAAATAGTATACAGTGATACTCTACATTTTCTTGGATCTGATGAAGTGATCATAGAAAGACATCTTTTGTATATTGGTGTATATATATATTTTTCAAACCTAAATGGCATGGCCAAAAGGTTTTTGACAATAAAGATGAAATTGTCTTAATTATCTATATTTTTCCACATTCAATCTAATTCACTTGTTCAGTGTGTTGTTATTATATGTTTGTCTCAGCTACCATTAATGAGTCAATATGTCTGTCTGTCTGCCTGTATCCGTCTGTCTGTCTATCTAATCTGTGTTGCATTAATCTTGATACCTGTGATTAATACCATCAGCCAAATAAGAACACTTTCATTCAGTCTGTTACATCACGGAATATTAATTTATTGATATAATACTGAACTTTGCAATTAAAAATAAGGAAATATTTTTTTAAAAAAGTGAACCATTGATGAACATTAGTCAGTGTTGCAAAATTAATTGTACTTTGATTTCATTTCTGCAAAATTGCTTCATGGTGAGCTGTGTGATCCTAGGACATGTATGTTTATACAAAAATTCATACTTGAGTTTTGACAAATATAAATTAGCTCTCCTCTCCTCCAGTCTAATCTGTGCTGATGGAACACAAAATCTTGTCCTCAAATTCAGTAATATATTTTAGAAATAACTTATAAATTGAAATGTTTTTCACTTTTGGATAGTTTATTTTTCTTGCCTAATTTATAGCAGATCTACCTACTGGAGTATTAGAAACAAATAGCAACATAAGTTTGTGGGATACATGCTGGAGTCTTGATATACAATTGATTCCATTTAATAAATATCTATTAATAAAAGCATCTATGTGATAGACATTTATTCATGACACCGTCAGAGTCCCCTGGGGAAACAAAAATGAATTAAAGCACTGTCTCCTAGCTTTACGCAGCAAAACACGTACACAAAAACTGATGCACTTGTGATCTGTGGTTTGGGGTATTAAACATGATCTGGAGCCCTTCTGTTTAGCTGTCAAATTCCAAATTATGATAGAATATTTAGAAAGATGACTTTCTATACTCTAAGATACTTTCTACATTTAGATATAATATCTTCTTGAAAAATTACTGGAAATATTACCATTTAATTTATTTAGTATTAAGCCCTTTTTAAGACTTGAGACAAATGATACTTTTAAAATTATACATGTATGCCTGGGGCCTCAGGTTCTGAAATCTAATAAAAAATGTTTAATGCTAAATAATTTAAAAAGAAAAATCATTTACAGATTAATTAGAGATTCAAGCTAATTATTCTGTACATTTTATTACTCCTGGCGGACAAATTGCTGCCACGTCAGCCTGTCCTCACTGAACAGCTATTGTAGACCCCACGATCTGGCTTTATAACGGAGATGGTCCATTCCTTGGTAATAGGATTTTTGCTTTGTTGATTAGTGAAGCTGTGACGCCTCAAAGCCAGAAACTCATTTTGGTCAAATATATGCCTTTGACATCTCTCTATATGGAAACAACAAAGATTTTCATAGAATAAAGAGAAATAATATGCTCGTTTAGATACTTAAAACATTTGATTTGGTGTGTGTCTCTGTGTTTGTGCTTTGACAGTAAGCAGTACATTAACATAATTATTAATTTTTTTAAAAGAACAGATTTTGCGGGAAGCCATTTAAGGAAATAGCCTATGACAGGCAACATTTAAGCAAGGTGAGCTCTTTAAGACTGGTTAAACTTGAGGCAGGGGCTAGTTGAGAAGTCAGTTGTATTAGCAGTTTGAATTTAGTTCCCAGTGACGGCAGGGATGACAGTTAGTTGAAAGAAGGAGGCTAAATCTGTAAGGCGGAGATGGCACTGTGGGCAGCTCAAAGAGAGCTCAGGAAGCCAGAGAGCCAACCACAGAAAATGGAAGGGACGAGAGGGGAGAGAGGGCAGGGCTCTTTTTCTCCTTTATCTGGAATACCTTTCGTCTCCTTGACTACCCGGCAAACTCCTATTTATCCTTGAAGGCTCATCTCGAATCACTTAGTCTCATTTTCTGTCCTGCCTCTAATTTCTAGTTTGTATTCTCACTACACTTGGTACAAGCCACTATTTCTGTCCTTGCTGGAAAATTTTAGAGTTATTTATTTGTTTAGCCATCTCTGTCTTGAGATGGCAGGAAAGGTGCCTCATTTATCTCTGCATTTTCAATACCTCAAAAACTGCCCAAAACATATTTGTTGTTGAATAAATGCTTGTTTAGATTTCTCCAGGAAAGGTGGTAAATGGATTTTGAAAATTCCAAGTGGTTCTCTGGATATTTGCAGTCCTTGAATCATAGCTAACTGGCGTTAGAGTTCTTAGATAATTTATTTTTACTCGTAAATAAATAATGAAGGGAAAGACCTGGAGGCTTTGTAAAAGTGTGGGACTAGAATTGCTTACGGGTGTGGTGCCTATGGCCAGCAGCAAACTCTAGTTAGTAGACACAGTTGGGTTGTTGCAGGTGTTTGCAGAAAGGGCTAATCAAGGGAAGCTGTACAGCAAAGGCAGAAGACCTTACTCCTAAACTTTAATCCTAAACCTCACATGCAAGGAGGAATGAAACTGGTGGGAACTCTTCCAGGAATTTATGGGAAGTAACTAGTAACTGTGCAAATGTGAGCTTGTTTGGAGGTTCCAGCAGGGCAGCGCAGCTACTTGTGTACCCTTGACTGAAGAACCTTCCCCTCTCTTTGGAAGGTCATCCTCTTTGACCAAATGTGCAGCTTGTGCAAATGTGAAATTCAAGGTATCTTTTTCTAAGAGGGTTATGTCTCTCAATAGCTGGACTTAAAACAGAGGATCCTAGAGAGAATTAGAAAACACGGTCTAAGATGGAAACCATAAACGGCAGGATCTTGTGGAGGAAGAAAAAATTAAAACCAAAGTACCATGTTAGAGAATAAAAATTGAAGGGAGGAGGAATATTAGGCCAAAGAATCTGTGTAACAAGCATGTGACTCTTTCCATAGAATTTGGAGCTGGGCTTTTTGGAGGAGTTCATCCTAGCATGCTCTGCAGATCAAGAGGAATAAGTCACAAGGCCAGAAGGAGTGAGGAGACCCTCGTTAGAAAACAAAACAGAGCATCTGGGGCTTAGCAGCTCCTATGAAGTAGTGTAAGCATTTGACCTGGCCAATTGGTAACTGATTTATGGGGATTATTGTCCCCATTTTTTGAATGAGGAAACTGCGGCACAAAAACGTTAAGTAACTTTTCCATGTATAAATGGTGGATTCAGATTTGTCCCTAGGTAGTATGGCTTCACAGTCTGTGTTCTTTATCACTATGCTATGTCAAAAATCAAGGTGGCTTTAATAATAATGCAAAAGCAGAACTAGGAAACCCAACTTGATCGCTTGCCAAAATTAGCTTCCTAATGCATATCTCCTGTCCCCAAAACCATTCCACAAGGATGGGTAAACAATCCAAGTGTGTTGAGGGCAGGATGCTCCAAATGGGAGACCAAAGCTGACCAGGTGTGCTCAGCGTTTTCTCACAGCCTCATTAATTAGGTAAGCAATTATTCCCTTGAGAAATATGATGAGTTGGAGGCTGTGCTTTCCTAAGCAGTAGGAATTTGCACTGCTTTATGGAAATGCTCTTAGAAAGCACCTAGATATGATGGGTTGGAACATACAAGCAGAATATGGAAAAGCAAAATCAAATTTCATTGAATTTTGAAATAGAAGGCAGAATAGTATAAGGTTAGATGTGTGGGCTTCAGAGGCAGCAAGCAGACCTCTTGAATTCCAGATCTGCCACTTATTATCTAGCTGTGTGGTCTTAGGGAATTTATTTTATCTCTCTCAGACTCAGTTTCTTCATCCTAAAAATGGAGGTAGGAATACCTACCTTTTGGAGTTGTGACATTTTATGTATATATAAAAGGATCCTATGAAACTGTGTAGTCCAGACCTCAGCCTTTCAGGTGAAGGATCTGACAAGTGGTTTTCTAATTGTGGTACAGATTTCTTCTCAATAACCTTTCTCTGCAGCCCTAGGACTCAAAAGCAAGGCCCGACTGCTTGCTGTCAGTGTGGCATGTTGAAGAAGTGGATTCTTCTAATTAACTCAAGATGGCAATCTCCCAAAGCTGTCTGTTTGCAAGATTATAGGTATTTCATTTTCATTCTGTTGTGATAAAGAGGAATGTGATGAAGATGATTGGAATTACCTCCCATTACGAGCTTGTTAATTTGTCTGCTGTAATTTTCTAAGCGTTTTCTTGGAACACATCCAGAAATTTATGAAAGAGATCGTCTTCCATGTCATACTGCTACAGACTGTGAAACAATAACTAATTTGAGATAATAAGTATTGTAGCTTATGTAAACACAGATAAATGCAAAACATGCTGGAAAATGCACAGCGTTCTTAATTCATTGACAGGTACACCACCAACGAAGATTAGAGGAGATGTATTTTTAGCAGAGGTTATTCTTGTATGAGATGAAGATGTGGAAGTATGCTAAGATGTTAGTACACTCATTCCATTAATCGTTTGTTCAATACATATTTACTAAGCACCTACTGTATCTCAGGCACTCTAAGCAGTGGGCTAGAGGGATAAAACCCCTGTTCTGGAGGAGTTTGTATTATAAGATCAGCACACATTTGCTCAACCTTGACAGGTCTTTTTCCCCTAAATTATTTCCCCTCAAAGCTTTTTGATTCACTTAAACATATTTATTTTTTAAAATTAGTCATAGTCACTGTTTCCATAGTGATAGTAAAAGCTGGTTTAAATGCATTCTATCTATTTCTAATTTTTAGTAAATGCACATATGAACTTGAGCTATGAATAGGAGAGTTCATGACTGTTCCTTTCATGTGTCGACAGGTGTGCGTGATATGTACTCAGAAACTGGTGTGATGCTCGTTACTAAAGCAGTATCAAGTTTACTTCTGCAGGTTTTGAGGATTAAATGTGTATCCCTGTCATTCTGTGAAAACCGGCAAGTATGTAAGCTATATGTGATGATGCTTCATAAGTCAAAATACGTGATTTACTCAAATGCCACATTTCTCAATCATTTTAAATGACAGAATAGTATATTTCGACTTTTTTGTCTGCTTACTTTCCTATGGTAAAATATTTGTCATTTATTGAGGAAGAACTATGGAAAATGCTTTGCATAAAACAGGTCTAATCTCAACCAGGATGATGGAAAGAGTTACTGTTGTCTTCACTTTATAGGTGAGGAAATGGATGCTCGCACTTCTTATATAACTCGCCCCAGGTCACACAACTTGCATGTGGGAGGTCCGGATTTCAACTCCAGATCGGCATAGATGCAAGTCAATGTCCTACTGCATTATTTTACTACCTCTAAAAACTGGAATGTGCATCTGGAGGCAGCTTCTTAACTAAAGGCTCTGGTAGAATTCGAGGCATTTTCTAAGAATACTTCATATGACAGAGAGATGCCAAACATTCAATACAAAGAGAAAAGTGCATATATCATACAAAACCATAGCAGCATCAAATGAAACAAATAGTTTTATTTGTACTAAAATATTTTCAAAAATTGTTTAATTATGTTATGAGGCACATTCATAACGCACAGGTGCTGCTTGAAATAAAGTTCTGACTCTCGCTGCTTGTTACATTACAATCAACTGGTCTTTAAATTTTGTTTGGTATATAGCATAGAATTGGCCGTAAGCCTTCTCATTTCAATGATTTAGCAGATCCATTTTTTAACTACTTTGATCTAATTTCAAACTTTCAGAAAAGCTGCGAGAATAGAACAAAAAACTTTCATATTCCCTTTAGCCAGATTCACCGACTCTTAAAATTTTCTCACCTTTGTTTTAATCTGAAGTATCTGAGAGTAATTTCTAGAAATCTTGCTTTTTCCTCCTAAATATCCAAGGACATTGATAGGAAGACTTGGGCTGAGGAGAAGTCTGTGAGCCAGGTATTTAAAATTTTTAGCAATTGAGGGATACGTATTGGTGATCAAGAGAACTAGGAATGTACAACCTAATGGTCTTTGTCTCAAAATTTCTGCAAATAGTTATCTCTATATCCTTGGGCACATCCTGCTAGCCAGTCTTTATGACCTTGTCCTTTGACAAGGTAGACCTTCAGCCACCACTCTAATGGGCTACACTCTACATCTTTATCTTCACAAACTTCTTTATTGCTAACTGATAAATTCAGATGTTCCCTTCTGATCACAACTTCCTAGCTTTCTTCCTACCCACCTATCTCTTCTTATCTTCTTCATTCCCTCTATTCCTTAGATTCTATGACTCCTCACATCCATGAATATTCTCTCAAACTTTGCCCTTTGTCTTTCCATTTCATCAACCTAGTAAATCCCCCCAAAATGGGTAAATCCAACAATGCGTTTCCCTTGTGCTTAATCTCATGTTCTGAACAGAGGTGAAAGTATTGCTACTGTAAATCCATGGTCCTCAACTTCATCTCCTCAGTGCCAGGCAAGCCCAGACAGCAATCTTCCTTTCTTCACTGCAACCATTGAAAATCTTATTGTCTTATTGGTTCATGGACATATCTAATGATTATCTTGGTTCTCTTTTATAATTTCAACCTCTACCCTCTACAGAATACTTCCCATTAAAATGTCATCAGCTATGCTCTCAATGGGGAGGGAGCCACTGCTGGAGCCCCTATAGATTCAAGATTTTCAAATGCATCTACCAAAATAGGCCCAGCCAAAGTTTCCAGGACTCATTTCATCCTTATTAGAACTATAGTATAGGAGTCTTGCCAGGGCAGAGAATTCAATCTTTTATGATGTTCTGCTGCTTTTAAGATTAGTTCTTGAGCCTGGTTCTCAATACAGTTAACTCTCCAGCTACAGAAGTTGAGTGATTCTTTAAAATCTGACAAAGAAGTTCTTTGGCTTTTAACACTTTGCTTTAAATTGGTGATTGATTGCCCTGAATCTGTCATTTTCTCTCTTCAAAGCATCACTGGTACTCAGCAAAAGCCATTCCATTTGAGTCCTTACAATACTATTTCTCCCATACCTGTCAAATGCCAGAGATACTGTATAAGCCAGCACATCCCTTCTGACATGTGCCCTGTCCCACTCACCCCAGGTAAAAGTGAACAATCATATTCCTACAGCATGTCAGAGATTATTAATCTTACAGCTATCACTAGTGATGTGGGACCATTACCAGCTGACTGGTGGATAATCCAATTTAGAATCCCATAGAGTCAGCTTCCTAGGAAATTCCCACTACCAATTTTCTGACTCAACCTTAGAAATAGAAGATAAGACAGATTCAGTTGTATGTGATTTTCTGAGAGAGTGCTTTTTTCAAAAACAAATCAAAACAAAACACAAAACAGTAAGGGAGTGAGAGAAGCAAAATAGTAAGAGAGAAAAAACTGAGCAAGAATAAAGTCTGGGCTTGACCTAATTGATGGGGGATCACACTATAGAGTTATCCCCAACTTGAGGCAAGAAGGCTGTCTTTTTGTACCCTACATCGGTTGAACATTGATTTTGGGTTGTCTCAAATGTCAGATACTATCAGCCAAATGCAATTTTCTAGAGAAGGGAGTAGCTATTAGCATCCTACCCTATGGCAAGGAGGCTAGCAGCAGTTTGTTAAAAGATAGGGCATCAGCACTGCTCCTATATGGATGAACCTCAAAAACATGATGTTGAGAGAGGGAAAAAAATAGGTACAGTATAGTACAAAGTTTATGATTCCATTTATGTGAAATTCAGAACAGGCAAAGTTAATCCATGGTCAGAATGATGGTTACCATCGGAGTGAGGCAAATGGGAGTTAAGGGAAATTGGGGCTTAAAGCGATGGAGATGTATTATATCCTTGTCTCTGGTATTCCAGAATCAGGTATGGGCTGTGGATAGGAGATCCAGAAAATGCTAAATATTTGGGTCTTGGTTCAAAATACTATTAAAGATTTGTGCACAGGGGGAGAAAGAGGAGTTCTATGAGTTGAGGAATGTCATTTTGACCATTGACTCCATCTAAATTGTGAGGGGGCTCTCTTTCTTGTCAGCTTTCCCTCTGATTTAACAACATGTTAATTAACCCTATACCTGTTGAGTTCCCATTGGGTATAAGATCTTTTCCTTTTTTCTTCTTCCCTTTTCTTTAATTTTTATCCCCATTTACTTCTATATTTTTCATTCTTCTGCTTTTCCAACTGATAATTCAGAAAAACTTTCTCTGGCTCAGCTTTTGTTCCAGACTTTTTTCCAACCCTCTATATAGCTTTATATGAAATACGATTACTTTGAGTAAGCCCCACTGGAGTTGCTCCTTATAAAAGCAATTTGTATACATAATACATATGCACATGAATACGTCACTTAAGTTTAAGCACCCAGCTTAAACAACTCATGCCGCACCCCTGGGACTCACAACTCACTCAGAGCCTGGCACGTCAGAAACATTGAATAATGTGTACAGTGGATATATGTGTCCATCCAGACAAACTTTTATTTATCCCTCACACGTTTTAATATTGGTTGAGAACATGGATGCCACAAACTTTATTTTTTACCAGAACATTTATTTTAGTTATTCCATATATTTACAGCATTAGTATCAAAATATGAGTTATGCTGTTGTTTTCAGAAGGAACAATTACAAGCTTATGATGAAAAGAGGAATAATACAGAATTCACACATTATTACACTGTATGAAAAATAACACTGTCATGTTTAGCAGGAACATAGATTATCTTAAAGTTCACTGGTTGCCTTTCATAATCTTTTTCCATCTTTGAAGAAATATGAAATAAAGATTTTAAGCAAGAACCATAAAATAAGAATAAAGAAATTACAAAAATAGCTTAAAGTCACCTTTGCTATTTTGGTATAAATGCATAAATTTCAACTGAGGAAAGACTCAGGAGATATTCTGAAAGCAAATAACAAAGAGTTTTTTATAGTACTAATAATTATGTTGATTTCTGGCAGCTATCAATTATGACTGATGTCCACTATAATTCTGATTGACGTTTAATGCCAATCATTTCCAATTATTTTGGTTTAACAAAGGAAAAGTTCTTATGGAAATGTATTTACCTGGTTGACAACCCCTTTTGCTGTTTCCCCGACTGAGACGTCTCTGTATCTTTTTGACATGTCTCTGTATCTTTTAGCATTTTCATTATATCCTGCTCTATTCTCCTTTTTTTTCCAATCCCCGTCTCAACTCCTTCAAGTAAACTATACACAGGGCAAACTTGACATTTCAGGCCTAAGAAAAATATCTAGCTGCCTATCCACAAATAGATGACATTTTATAAATATATATATATATATTTCTGACATGTAAAACTAGAGTTTTGAATATATGTACATATATACATACTTTTATATATGTGTTCTTATATGCATATGTATGTATATGTGCATTTATACGTATGTACATATTTACGTGTGAGTCTATATTCAAATCTATATCAACTATCTATCTATGTACATACATAGAAAAAGAGAGATTGCAAGGGGTATGGGAGAAATCAATTTTTTTCCATTTTTAATTTGATGAGGTATCATTAATATTTTTCTACATGATTACTTAATGAATATGGCTGTAAATAATGTTTTCATTACCTTGGAAACACAGGTGGAAACTTGAAGTGTTTCTCCTCTGTGCCAATTCACAATGTGTTTATATTACCAACACTTTTATATGTATGTTGGCTTGAAATAAATATTGGAACCCCTGATGCAGAAACATTGTCAAAAAATTCTCTTTGAGAGAGAGAGAAAGAAAGAGATTGGAGTTCTAATCACATAACCTTAGTGGTTTTGATATATTTAAAGTCTGCTGTGCTAATTTGGTACAAAGTCAAGGACGCTGTTCGCACCGGTTGGAATTCTCATTGTGACATAGATAAAGGATTAAATCTTTTCCTTCTGTATCATATGGTGTCTTTGGATTTTATTTATTTACTTATGTGTGATCTAAGTTTGAGCCTTTCTGTCTTAGCTCTCCAATCATTGATAAGTTTTGCTGTAGTAACAAGCTACTCCAAAATCTTAGGGGCTTATGACACAAATGTTTATTTCTTGTTTACGTTACATTGAGGGTCAACTGTGACTCTGTTCCACATTGCCTGTGCTCTGGACCAGGGATGAGGGATTAGGCACTACACTGTCTGCACTCTAGATCCAAAGATGAGGGATCAGCCACCATCTGGAACATTGCTAGTTCCCACGGTAGAGTTTCTGCTTGGAAATGTTACATCACTTCTGGCCATGTTTCATTGTCCTAAGCAAGTCACATGGCCAGGCCTGGCTTAAATGGTGTGGAGAAATATAATAATCCCCCAGGGAGGGCACTGAAGAATATTTGTGACCAAAATACAATCTACAGTGGGTCCTTTTCATCCTGAGGCAAAAAATTAAATAAACCACTGGGACGACTTCTCACTTAGCAAGGCGTCTATTTTAGGTCAATAAGGAAAAAAGGTGTGGCCCAAGGATCAGCAAAGCTCTTTATCTGTCTCTAAGTTCAACTAAGTCACAGTCTAGCCCAGCTTCAGATGTCAGGAGAAACTCTGCAGTAATAAAAATGCAACGTTGCCAATTATCTCCTCTGCATACTTTTCCATAAACCTTCAGTAGCAGCAGATAGGGATTTGGAAGTTCTCTCTCTTTTCCCCTTGGAAATACAACTATTCTGAATGACCGTGCCGTTCAGCTTTGCTGGAGTAACAAATAAGCCCTAAAATGTCAGGGCTTAACACAATAAAGGTTTATTTCTTGCTTAGACAAAATGGGGTGCAGTTTGAGTGTCTGTTTGAGGTTGGCTTCCCCAGAAAGCAGACTCTGAGCTGAAGATTTGTATCCATGGAGTTTAGAGGGGAAGCACTTAGAATCAGCCCCTGCAGGTGAGGTAGGAAGGTAGGATTGGGCAGAGCAAAGAGTTGAACTGTACTGCAGTCTCACCAGAGGCCTCAGTTAAGCTCACAGGAGGATCTGGAGCTGGCATGGTTCTTCAGGGTTGTCTTATATGGGGAAAGGGGTCAGGCTGTTATACTTCTATATTGACCAGTTATTAGATGTGTGCTATGCCTAGAGATGGGTAGTAGACTTGGTAAAGAAGCTCTCTTCTGCTGAGGGAAATATCCAGAGAGCAACTCAGTTGAGAGCTGTCACCATCACTGATGAGGGAATCTTGGTGGCGCCGCACAGCATCCACTAGGATTGGTCTCCTCCATTTTACCTGTGAACCACTGAGAACTTGTGCTCGCCAAACCTGCCATGGCAGAGGACAAAGTAGCTAGAGGTCTCTACCCACCTCTCATTGTCCCACACCAAGTCCCATGGCTCTAACCTAGCTGCAAAGGTGGCTGGGAAAGAGAGGAGCACATATATATTTATCGAGTATTAATAGTCTCTAACACACTGCCTGAATTACAAGATGATAATTTTTGATGCCTGAAATTACTTGTTTTCACCATGAAATGTGTTTATTGTGCAGGTAAAATTTATGTAACATTCCTCCAAATTTAGGAACTGGGTCATTTATTTGGATTTACTCTATTTTATGTTGCTCTATGTAGAGGTAATAGATGTTTTATACATCACTTCTTTCTTACTAATTCAGAAAAATGCTTCATGCCATCTGGAACCACAGAGAAAAGAAATAGCTCTCTTTCTAAAATCACCATTCATGCCAAGTATATGGTTGCCAATGTCATACACAATGACTTTAGAGAATATACGGTAGCAATTTTTGTTAGGATAGAGTTTCATCTGCAATGAGAGTTTGTTTCACTCAAATGACAGTCTATGAGTAGAAGGTCCAGCTATGGCAGATCTATTCCATGGAGTCCAGGGACCTAGGCTTCTTCTGGTTGTTGCTCTGCAACCCTTAGAATGTTACCCTTGTTTGCATGGCCCTGCATGGCTCTCCACCATGTCCAAGTTTCCATAGCAAGTTAGAGAAGGAGGAAAGATTCATCCTCGCTTCCTTTCAGGACACATTCGAAATTGTGCATCGTTTCCCTTCACATCCTGTTGGTCAGAATTTAATCATATAGTCACACCTAACTGAGAATTGAAGTCTTTACTCTAGGCTGCCCTGTACCTCAGACGAGGTAAAAGGATGGTGTGGGGTAACTATTTTGTCTGCCGCAGTGGCCGGGACTCTGTCACTCGACACCAGGTTGGGGACGAGATTATGGCAAGGGTCTCTGTTGTCTTCCTTTCTAAAGAATGAGAGAGAGGCATTTATTCTTCTCTGGGGTGGGGCCGCAGAGAATCGACTTATTTGGGATGGAGTAAGATCATTTTCCAAACAGCAAGGTGTAAAACTGTGCTATTAGAGCATAAAATGAGCTTTTTGTAGTTTTGTTCCAAATTAGAAATAGAGGGTTAATCCAAATGCATTTAGAATGTAATTACTTTTCATCAGTACTTTTTACACTTTTAAAGTAGTACATAAATGAGTATTATTCTTAATTTAAACTGATACCCACTGTGTAATTTCTAGAATAGTATGTAGATGATCTTTGTGTCCCTCCAGGGAGCTAGAGAGTTAGTTAAAACATATTTGATGATGCACGTTGGTTCTTTTGGTGGTATGAGTTAAATATTTTTCACAGAGGGCTAAATGTATCATATATGCATTTCATTAAATGCCAAGAATGTTGACATTAGTTTAAGGTTATATTATTTAATGGAATATTAAGAGCACTTTTACTCTTTCACTATAGACACATATAATTTACTGACCCTGGCATTATTCTAACTTGATTCAAAACTAGAAGAAATAAATTAGTAATTGTTAAATTCGGAAATGTGCAGCTGTAGACATAAATTAATAGAATACTAATATTTAAATAAAATCTAATTTTTTCCTATAGATAACTGTTTTTATAGATCAAATATAATTCCACAAGTTCTTTATTAGAACTCTAAAAATTTTGAAGAAGCAACTTTTGAGGTGTTTGACATTAGTGAGAAAATCTCGAAAGCAGCTTTACTGTAATCTTGAGTTGGTTCTGGTCTAATAGACATTACTATGGGTGCCAACACCACGGGAGCCCTGGGGCCAAATCCTGCCGTGTGCTTGCTGACAGTCCACTGGATATTCTTGGAAGTTCAATCAATTGTGATGAATATGACTCCTCTCTAAAAGAACAAGGCCTGCCTGTGCTCCAGTAGGCACAAATCGAAGTGACGTTTTCATGCTTAACTTAAAGTGGTAAAATATTGATGCAAATAGACTTACAAATCACATATGTATATTGTAATACTCGGAACAATCAGTACAAAAACAATAAAGGGAGCTACCAGAGGAGGATGGCAGGATACTCTTCAGAGAGCAAGACTGTAGATGGACACCAAAGTCTTCAAAGAGTGACATGGAATGATGAAGAGGTCAGAAGGTGTTAAAAATGAGGAACGGTAGTGAGATATATAGCTAGCTGGCCTCATCTTCAAAGAAATGTGATTGCGGCTGTTGCTGTATACATAAGAGGCTCAGAAAAAATAAAGCCACGGAAGTTGGTTATGAGAGAGGTGAGGATGCATACCCTACTCCCAATATTGAGTTATTTGGCTTTCAGGAGTAACGTTAATTAAAATACCTACAGAGAATGCAGTCTTTTTGGAGCTAAAATTGGGTTAAGGTAGAGAGATTTAGAGAAGAATATAAAAATTTTGTCCCACAGAATGAGGATTTCAAATGGCAAGAGAGAAGGGTTTTAGAGGAAGGAGAGCTGTGGAAGTTGGCTCAAGAGAACAGAAAATGGCTGCAAGGACAGAGTATCAATTACCGAGAACGCTGATATTTTTGTCATATTTGGATTTCTCTAGAAGAGAAATCTATCCAATGATTACAGTCCAGAAGCCGTATCTGTTGACCATCTCTTCACTCTACTTCAGCTATCTACTCCCAAAATCCGCCTTGGACATTTTCCTTATCCACAATTATGTCACTTCTAAGTTCTTATCCTAAAATATTCTGCTTTATATCTGTAAGCAGCTATGCTTTCAGCTCTCATATAGAAGGAAAATATGTCACCTTGGAAGAATGTAAACTTTTAAATCAGTCAGACCTGGGTTTGAATTTCAATTTTGGATTTTTTAACCACGTGATCCTCAGTAGCTTGCTAAATCAAATTGGGCTTTAGTTTTCTAAGCAATGGTTAAGATATACCAGTCAAATTTTAAACCTAGCCACACATTTGCTTCAGAGTTTATAATCTTTCAGTTGTACCTAACATAAAGGAACACATGTTCCTATGTTCCTAAATGCAATAGACCTATCTGTGTCTGTGTCATCTTTGCCTTGTGTTAGTATTTGTTAATACTTATCACTCTTCCTTCTAAAAAATTCTCTTCCCTTGGGTTCCATGATCCCTGACTCTTTTACTTTCAACATCCCTCCATATTCCTTTCTGCTTCCTCTTTCTTAACACTCCCATCATTTTCCTGCCTGATATTCTTTACTAGTTCAAATAAAATCCAAACTCCTCTAAGCATGACATCTACAAGACTCTTCAGGATCTGCCACCTACTTACCTCTCTGTCTTCGTTTCTATCAAGTCTTCAACTCCTGCATGTGAACTCTGTACTTTAACCATGCTAGCCAAACTGTTCTCTTCCCCCCCTTGGTCTTTGTACATCTTCTCCTTCTGCTTGGAACACTTCCCTTTCCCTCTTTGTCTTCATTATGTCCCAGGGGTTTTTCAGTCTGACTTTCGTAACATCTCCAGTGTGGGTTTGGTGCCTTGTTTTGTGTCTGACAGCACGCTGTGCTAACGTATGACTGGCACTCATCCTGTCTACTGTAATTGCCTCTTTACCTGCCAGACTCTTCAGCTCTCTGTATGTGGGTAGGAATGATCTTATTCCTCATTGTGTTCCTAGTTCCAAGCAAAGTGACTGAGAGATGCTCAATACGTCATTTAGAATGGGTTAGTTAATGATAATCCTTGGTCGTAGCTGACTAAGCCAAGCAAAATGTCTGTTTGTATATGTGAGAAATGTAAGATTTACTATCATTGTTGCTGATGGTGTTTTTACCTGATCTACCTGGTAATATGTAATATAGCTTTGCTAAATTCTCATTTGCCACTCTGGCTATCTTTTTTTGTTGATGAAATAAAACATACATTTTCTATCATCCTTCTTCTCCACACTTCACTGTCTAGTGGGCACTACTACCATTTCAGCAGCCCATTAAGGAAGCATCTTTTACTCAGTTCCATTTCTTCTAAAATCTTGCCATTATTTTTTCCCACAAAATCTTCAAAAGCTAGTTCTTTTCTCCTTTGAATTTCTGCTCTTGCCATCTCTCATCTATAATATTGCGAGTTTCTCCTCTAATTGCATTTCTCTAGCTCTGTACCACTGCTGTCAATCTTCAATTTGAGCATGTGTTTTCTTATCGACTCAAACCTCGCTCCACACTCAGATTTTTTTCCCCTCTTCTTTCTTTCTTTCTTTTCCTTTTCTTTTTTTTTAAGCAGGCTCTTTCAGTGGCCTGACATTCTGAGAACTTGCTCACTATACTCTCGGGAGGAGCTGGATCATATGTGAGATGACTGTTTTTTATGAGACCATTTGGTGTAGATAAAGTTTCTGAGGATAGTTAAGCCTCAGAAAATCCAGGATTGTCATTTCACTTGAAAATGAAAAGAAAGTTTCCCGATTTATCTTGGCCCATAGTTTGTCATAATAACGGCTTCAGAGATGAATGCTTTTAACCTTCCCTGAGATTTTTCTGAAACTTTTAAATATGAGTTCACTTTGTTCTCAAACTTATGTACTGTGAATATTTATTAAAAGTAATTCACAAAACACTGCTGAAGAGTGATGAATTTAATAATATGTCTTGTAAGACATACTTTTGAAATTTACAGAACTTCAGTATGCCTTTTAAATGCTTTCTCAAAATTTTTTTAATCTAATATTTAGCAAGGGAATTGTTGAAATCCCCTTTATCCCCGCATTAATAGATCTTGTAACTGTTGAGTGAGTTTGATTGCACATTATATATTTTGCTATCGGGAGGATAGTTATAACTGTGAAAGCTAACGTGGGAGATTGTGTGGAGGCATACTAAACCAAGGAGGAAAAATGTCTCTCTCAGAAGAATGTTATCTATTGAAGGAAAACCACAAATTACTCTTTTCCAGAATTGTGTTGTCTATTTGTGGCAATTATTACACTGATGGAATTCTTCTTCAATATGATTTTTCTTGCCAGTGAAAAAAATTCTCAAGAAAACTACTCAAAGTGTCTCTCAGAATGTAGGGAGAGCATTTAGAGAAAAACTTCCCATGTAACTCAGCCTCATCTATTCAGGCTACAATTGAATGCTGTGGCTTAATAATCTCTTCTCATAAAGATGTAAACGTGTGAACTTTACCATTGGACTTTGTCTCATTAGCTGTAATTGATAAATCTGAGCATTGTTGACATACTCAGTTGGAGGGCAAGTATAATGAAAATTCAATTCTGGATGCTAAAATTTTTGTGTTGAGCTTTTACATGTCTCAGAATTGCTGCTTAAGCTGTGAATTAAATGATACATTGGTTAAACCTAAAAAAGATAACTGATTTAAGGTAGAAAACTTAAAAGAAATGAAAACCTCAAAGAGAAAAAATAGTGTTACCTGTAATCTCACCATCTAAAGCAAGCTAGTTATTTTTTAAAAATTTCTTTTAGAATCTTTCATATACGTTTGTTGTATAATAAGAATAGGTTTCCATTATACTTAGGGACAGGAAGGAGAACCATGTATCTCATTTCCCTAAATTAAATTTCTCTTTCTTCTTTCTTGAGTTGGTAGGAAATCTAATCTTAATTTGTCCAAAGTTTTTTCATTTAATACTCATATATTACAGTTTTTGCATGACCATTTTACCTTTCTTGTACTGGTTATATTTGCCATATCTAGAACTTTTCAGTTGCTGTTCATCTTTTCTCTATATTTTTTCATTTTCTTAGTAATTACAAGCAATCCTATTTCCAGAGTTATTTTAACATTGGTAACATTAGGCTTAGAATAGTGTCTAAAAAAGCAACATTGGTAGCTTTGGGGTCATGAGTTGTGATAATCTATTTCAATTTAAAATGTTAAAAAGATAACTTGGGTTCCAATTATGACAATATTTAGCATTTTTGCTAAGAAAACTAGTTATAAACTGTGAAGCTCAAATCTTTCTCGTGACATTTGTGTTTGTGTGTATGACTATCTACATGCCTCCCTCTGTCAGAATCCGGCCTTCCCATTTCTAACGCTTACTATGAATATAAGATCAATTTTGGGTAATTTGAGGCAGACGTGGAAGGAAGACATCATAAATATAAAGAAATATAAAAATTTTCATTAACTCAATCCTTTTACGTTCCTCAGTAGAATTTAGTTTTTATGTAGATTTTGCCTATTTTTTAAATTTATTCCCAAGCATTTTCTTTTTGTTGTTTTGTACATGCTATCTTTTGTTCATTAGACTGATCTTTGTAATCGGCCACAGTAGAATTCCTTATTCTTTCTAATACTTTATGAGATTTGATTCTCTTGGTATTCTACACATATATCATCTGCCACTAATATCTGCTTTTATCTTTCAATTTTTATATCTCTTTTTTCTTTCTCTTGTCTAATTGCATTGGATAGTTTAGAGCAGTGTTAAATAGTAATGGTGTAAGCAGTTACTATTATTGATTGTATTAACATGTTCTAGTGTTAAAACATCCAAATATTTTGGAGTTAACTCCACTTGTCGTGGCGTATTTTTCTTCTGATGGACTACTTGATTCCATTTGCCCAAAGTCTATTTAGGACTTTTACATCATATTTAAAATAATCATCTTGTTTTCATTGTGACATCTTAGTCAGATTCTGGTATCAATGTCATGCTGACTCTGTAAAAAAGCAATTAGCAAGTGTGATGGTTAATTGTATGGGTTAATTTGGGTAGGCTATGGTGCTTAGTGGTTTGGTCAAACACAGTTTAGATGTTGCCGTGACGGTATTTTGCAGATGTAATCAACATTTACAATCAGTTGAGTTTAAGTAAAGGAGATTACTCTCATTAATGTGGGTGGACCTCATCCAATAAGTTGAAAGCCTTCAGAGCAAAATTTGAGGTTTCTGAGAACAGAAGGAATTCTGCCTCAAGACTGCAATGACCACTCTTGCCTGAGTTTCCAGCCTGTAAGCTTGCCCTACAAATTCAAACTTGCCGGCCTTCCCAGTTTTTTGAACCATTGGATCCAATTGGTTCTGTTTCTCTGGAGAACCTCAGATAGTACAGTAGGTTTCCTTTATTCCTTCCCTCACGATGACTAGAGAGATATTATAGCCTGGTAGTTAAGAGGATGGGCACTGAAGATAGAATCTATTAAATTTTCTGTGTACACAATCATATCACTTGTGAAAAGTGACAGTTGTGTTCCTTCCTTTCCAAACATTGTCTCCTTGCTGTTGTTGCTATTCTTGTATTATTATACTGATCAAGATTGCTAATATAATGTTGAATAAGATTGACAATAGTTGTCTTTGTTTTGTTTTCTATCCCAAAGGGAAATGATGTTTGACCTTAGGTTTTTTGTTAATAAAGGATAAATACTAGATAATTTAAAGAATCTATTGCATAATTTGTAGATGGAATTGAAAAATAAATGTCATGATTCAGTAAGCTTGGCCTGTGAAGGACTTCTTCCATTTGATTTTACATGTATTTGTAAGAAACATTTTTCATTTATGGAAGCTGTTAAAATCAGGTATTAAAATAATGTGAGCATAGAAACAGTTATTCATATTGCTCTGTCATAAATGTTAAAATTTTCAAAAATAAGCAGAGAGTAAATAACATTGCTTCAGTGAAAATTATTAATAAGAATATTCTATTGAGAGCAACGTTCTTTTTTATTGTTAAGAAATTTTAAAAACACATTACAAAAATTATTGTAAGATATTGTTATTTAATCTAACTCATTTTTAAAAATGTGTATTTTTTCATGTTTTTTAACTACTGAACACAATATGTTAGTGCATGGATATAATTAACCAAGAAATAAATATGAATATGAGCCTAAGGAATGGGCAGGATGGATAGAAGGCATGTGTGAGAGGCAGAGGTACAGATCAAAATAGCATGCAGTTTTAAAACTTAGTATCTAGACTGGTGATATACATAAGCCTGAAAGAAAAGATCAAGAGAATGACCCAAGACTATTTACCTTGATGGTCTGGAGAAAATACTCAAAGGTTGGTGGTCAAGCTCTTGGTGAGAAAAAAAAAGTCTTTCTGAGGGGGCTAACTTCCTCAGGCACAGAGCTGCAGGAGGTGGCTGGCATATTCCACTGTAGACAGTCCACCTCTGAGGTAGATTGGGGGGATCCAGGCAAATGCCATTCACCTGCTGAAGACCTGCTGAGACATCCAAGCAAAGATGTACGGAGGCAGTTGCATATATGAATCAGGAGTTCAGAAGAGATTCAGAGGAGGAGATGTTCATTAGTAGATTCCGGCATTTTGGGAGATAATAGAAATTTAAGGAAGGAGGTAGATGAGGTTGCCAAGGAAAATAGTGTAGAATGAGAAGATAAAAGAGTCTCAGACCCAATCTTGGATTTAGAGATCAGGTATCAGACAAAGATGTGATAATGGGAACTGAGATGAAAAACCAGAGAGGAGAGAAAAGAAAACAATGAAGTGACATGGGTACAGACAAGGAAAATAGTATTTAAGAAAGAGCAAGGGGTGAACAACATTAAATGCTGCTGAACAGTCAAATAAAATGAGGATTAAAATATGCCTGGTGGAGTGAGGGATGTGGAGGTCAATGGTGGAATAACGGGGGCAGAAAACAGGTTGGTGTGGGCTGAGCAGTGAGTGGGTGTTCAGGAAAAAGATACAGCCCAATACTCTCTTAGAGGAAAGTGTTCAGAGTAAGAAAATAAGAAAAAGGTGGTAGCCTAGAATGGAAAGGCTATATTAGAGAATCTATGTGTCTAAAGGTACCCCTTCAGCTATTAACAGTTTTGTTACAGAATTGTGAAAGCTAATTATAAAAAGTAGGGGCCCAGTTTATGATTTGGGCATTACTGCCATAGGATTGGTTATTTATTTGTGTGTGTGTGTGGTATGATTATTCTAAAGGAAGCCATTCCATATTCTTAGTAAATATCTAATAATATTCAGATCAATGGATGCTACATAATGAATGACTCATAAAACAATGAGGCTAAAAATTCCTGTTTATTTATACCTCATTTTGGAAAAAGAATCAAGACTATATAAGAATTGAATACTACTTTTCTTCATGTAAATAGGGAGGATACTTAGTGTGATTTTCTAGCATCTAGGAAGGTCCTCATTTTCCAACCTGTTCTCTTGGCATCTGGAGAAACAACAGACCAAGAGAAACTATGTGCCTCCCATTCTATACTGCCCTAAGCATTTATCTACTCTTCATGGCTATGACTTGACACTCAGCTTTCTACCCAGGGTGGAGGAAGTCTCCAGGTTGAGTAATTATAAGTGGGTGCAGCTATAATTGATTCATATCAGCAGAAATAGTGAACAAGTTGCCCAAATGCTGCAAGAATTTTTTGGAGGAGGCATGGGCAGTCAGCCAACCAGAGACATTACTGTCATGCGGCAACAGAGTAGTGAAGTCGGTAGTGGGAGAAAATTCAGGTTTTCTTCTTTCCATTTTGATCCTAGAGAAACTGGAAGGCTTATTTCAGAGAATTAATGTAGATTTCTTTTTCCCTTGCACAATCTGTTGGTACCTTCAGGTTGGAAATCTGGAGAAATAACTGTCGAATTATTAAATCCCTGAAAGAAAGATAGACTTCATTTAACACTTGCTTGAGATCATGCATAACCAGATCCAACCCAAGAAGGCCTTATTACATCTGGTCTACAGACAGAAAAAGGAGAGAAAAGGAATTAGAATCAAGTTATATCTATTAGAAAGTTGGGCTGGAGTTGATCAGGAGACCAAAAAAAAAAAAAATAAAAGAGGATGAAGTTATACTGGGAAGAGCCTATTGTAAAGTATTTCCGATAACTAGAAATGGGTTGTAAAATTAATCCATTGGTCTTTGTATCTGCTACTTTAATAAAAGTAGGATTTCCTTCACAATAATGTCGTTAGTTTTAAAGTATTGTTCTTAAATCCCCCCAAAACAATATTAAAAGTCAATCCAATTGTATTCTAAATCTTTCACTGTCTGAGGAGATCTGAGATGTCATTTCTGAGTCTGCAAATTGCATCATTGTTCCAAATAAAATGGATGAATGACAAAAAGATACCAATAATCATAGTAAGAGATTAGGAATCTTTTTTCATTGAAGAGGATATAGAATTTAAGAAGTTGTTTAAATAAAGCAAGAAGTGAGAGAGAACACTGCATAGAGCTACGAGGTCACCGCTAGCTCCACATGGGAACAACTGATGAGAGGCTATCAGTGCACAGAGTGGAGATTCCACCAGGGAAGTTCTCCCAGCATTTTCAAAGGTGTTTCCACCATCCTCTACAATCCTGCTCTGTAGCCTAAGCCACTTGACTGTGGCAGAGATCTGGCTCTGAGTCTACTAGCTTACGAGATGCAAGAAATTATTGAGAAAATTCCTATGTCTACTGCAGGATGGGGTGACAGACATTTCCCAGCAGCATCTCCTTGTAGCTCCCCAGACTTTAGCTATCTCTGAGCTCATTTCTCCAAAAATCCCCGTATAATAATACCAGACAATTAATTATCTAAAATATTTACTGCATGCCTATGTCTACCGTTAATACACTCAAGAAAATGAATAAATATTTATTATATTTTCATGTGTATTGTTTCCAATTTTCAGATATTTGAAAATTAATATTATTGGTAAAACATATCACTTTTGATTTAGATAACTGACACCATGTATGTGTGGCTAAAGGTGAAAAGTAAGAATACTCATTTTCTTTAAATGTTAATCGCAGCTCCAAAGCTCTGGAGGGAGCAGAGGTGGGCTCTGGAGCCACACTGAGTGGCTTCCACTTTCACTTTTCTTCAAGGTGAAGAGATTGGAAATCCCCACATTTTGTTTTCCAGACTCCCTTGTAGCCAGGACTCTGGATTTAAATTATTTTCTGGAAAATTGATACCTAGGAGAGCTTTGGAAGGCAGAAGGGAGGCAGACTCCAGCTTCCTGCTGTTGTTGCTGCTGGCAAGCAAAATCAAGAAACACTGGTATTTATAAGCAGTTGACAAAGTTTATATTTTATAATTTTTCAAAGGTAATCCATTTACACCAAGTTTTAAAATATATTTGCATAGAATTAACTCCTTGAGTCTTCTGTCTTTCTTCTCTGGATTACAGTTTTCAAAGTTTATGGTAAAAAAGATGTGCCCATTTCTTACTAGGAGTGCTGGTGGGTTCTTTGTTTCTTTACTGTTTGTTTTATTACAACTGATTATTTTGGTTCCTTTCACTAGGTTTTTGAGAGAAGGTCTTGTAAGCTCACTATTGTCTTCCTGTAATGCTATCCTATCCCCCAGGGGTGTTCGACCTGTATGGGTGGCCTGAGCGCCACAGAAGATAATCCACACGGCAGGCAACCGCTGTCTTTAGCTCCTTGGGTCAGCTTCTGGGACCCATCAACCCTGGAGAAGGAGCTCTGCCATCTCACAGTCCCTTCTTTTCCTCCAGTCGGTAATAGACAGTGGGTGAAGCTGAAGCGATGTGTACACAAGGATTTATGTATGCTGACTACATTGAGAGATACCAGAGAGCTGAGATGTTCAAGAACTCCCGAAATTATCAGGTTTGATAAAATCCTCTAGTATTCACACATCTGCTCTATTTTGATTGCCTTTTTGTCCACTGTACAAACCCCTCAAACCACTCCCCAGACTTCCCTTCAAGCCAGTTAGAGCATGGATTTCACTAACTAGTTACTAATTGCTATTTACTTCCTTTGCTTGTTGCTGTTCGCATATAATGTAATTATTAGAAGAGCAAGTGGGTTGTGGGAGTAAATTGTAACTAGTAATGGTGATGGTTAAGTTCTGTCTCAGCCAGACCTCTTCTCCACTGGACTGCAGCTCCCTTGTGTTCTTGCCTCACCCTACTCACAGCAACAGCTTACAGACCCTGTAGTCTCTGTCTCCTTATCTAGTTTGATTTTCTTAACGTCTTCCCAAATTTACTCATTTAACATCCAAAATATTTCCAATCCTTTGTCCAAATACATCTATTATAAATAAATTTCTAGCTTATAACTCTTCCGTATTTTCTGTATAACAAACGCTAAATATAATTTTTTATCAGTATTCAAAAAATGTGGAAAATATGAATACATATGAAAATAAAAATTATTTTTATCCCTTAATCAGCATTAATTAACATTTTCCTTATTGAATTCTTCTTTTTCTCACATGCTTAAATCATCATGTATTGTAACATATGATGTGATTAGGATATAAAATTAGAATAGATCAATAATAATGATTTACAGGATTGAAAAGTTAAAAAAAAATCACACAGCATTTTATAAGTCGCAAGTGCATCGCCAAGTAATCTGATAAAGTTTCTTTTTCCCTATAAGAAGGGCTACGGCCAGAGGGAATTTTTGAATTAATAGAAGCAGCCTCATGAATAATGGCAGACAGGTGCTTCATGATACAGAGCAAAAGCAGGAAGCATGGTGGCCTTGAATATGAAATCCCCTTTCTGAAAGTCCTTCTGGTTTTTCAGTCAGCCCTCAGAACCGAAGAGCATTTAGGCTGTTGTGCGTAGATATCATATATTTCATGAACTCAAGGACCTGACTAATCGCTTGTGAATACTAAGAATCCTGCAGAAATAATAGAAATAAATTCTTATGGAGAAGCAAAGAACATAGATCCAGGTGTGAGCTTTTAAGGACAAAGACTGAAATATTTCATTATATTTAGAAAGAATTGTTGCTTGAAATCTCATATTAAGATGTGTTCATTCAGGTGCCAAGAATGATATGTTGATGGATTGCAGTACAAAGGGAAAAAATGGAGAGGAAGGTACCGCACTACATATGTTACTAAACTCATTTCACCTGTAAAGGGGAGAATATTGATTTCATTCATCTCACTTAGTTGGGAGTCTGACTTAAGAAAAATTCAAGTTCATTGACATCAACTCTAAAGATGACAGGATTGTATTGAGAACAAAAAGAAAAGGGAGCAGGAAAATGATAAATGGAACTTCATTAAGAAAATTTAAAAACACTATTTTTCTTCATGAGAAGGCAGCAAAGGAGCCAGAGATTCTGGTGCATCTTTAATCTGTGGTGACCTCCACGGCATTTGTGATCTATGGGCTTTAACTTATGAGCGTGTGTGTGTGTGTGTGTGTGTGTGTGCATTTTTTCAAGAACAATCAGAACACACAAGTTGAGAAAACTAGTGCACAAAACGTTTTTTTTCTGCATGCTGCTTGTTTTGTATGTGCATGTTTTGAAAATAACAAGAAGCTTTATAAAAATAATGCAATAAATATAATATTTTGCTTTCACAATTTTTAAATAAAAAATGTAGCTTTTGCTCTTAGTGAATTTTGTTCTTTTACTGTCTTTATGATCTTTTTTATTATCATGGAAGGTATCACCGCTGTTGCCTTTGAGTATGGAAAAGTTTCCTGTGATTCTTCAATTCTTCCATCTATATATTTAGCATACATTTCTTGAGTGTCTTCTACATATAAATTATTACGTTAGATACTGTGGGAGACATAAAGATGAATCAAACCTAGAAGGTATCTTTAAGGAGAGGGTAGGATAGTGTCTCCATCTAATACTTGAGAGATTGCTTTCTGGCAAGAGTTTTTCCTAATTCTGAATGGTGAGCACCCCCATTGGAAGGCAAGAACTACTGTTCTTGGGTCAAGCGGGAGTTATTCCATGTGGAATATGGCATCATCATCAGCTACTCAGATGACAGCAGGGTCCACCCTTGAAAACAGAAAAGGCCATCTAGATCTTCTGGAGCCTTTTTGGAATAAAGTACTGTCAGGATGCTGTGTAATTTACTGGGAAGAAGTGGAACTCCCAAACAGAAATTATTGTCTTGACCTCATCTGTCATTCAACATACTCACCTGCATATGGTGTCAGAGCCAGCCCTAGCGTCAGAATGAGAGTCGGACAGTCATAAGTGTTGATAGATACAGGAGAGAGGATTAATAATGTTTGCGGATGGGGGAGAGGCTCCTTGAAAGACTGAATTTCAAGCAGCCAATTAAAAAAAATGCTTTACTTATTTCCTATGGCCTACACATAATTATGAGTTATTTTTGAGCAGTTTAAAGGCCTTAGGTGGATTTTTAATTTCACAAATTGGGGAAGGTAACATACTTTATAATTTTATTTCAATTCTTCTGAACTTTTTGTTCAGATATTTGTACAAAGATAAAGGCAAACCTCCTTTAAATGACTAAGAATGACCGGGTTATTGAGTTATTATCTCAGCGATTTTGTACAAAGTAATTAGTAAAGGCTGTGAGCGGTGAGCTCCAAATGAGGGAGGTGTGAATGACCAGGAAATGGCTAAGGGTATAAATCTTGTCCAAAATTATATGCAACTAGTAAGTGTCTCTGGCCTTCTTCTGTTTTGTGTGGTAGAAAGTGTGTAAAGGAGAGAAGCAAATACTCTTCATCAAAGAATAGAAAAGCCTGGAGCACTTTATGGCCAAATGGAAATGATGAGGCAACAGATAAATTACTTATTTTAGATTACCCTCCACCAGCGGGTCAGTTAGGGAGAGCAAACAATTAAAACGGAATGTGGAGGTGCTAAGCTTGTCCAGTAGACAATTCGAGGTCAAGTCCTGAGGCAGAAAGACTGGAGCTCAGAAATGTTAGAGCCCAATTAAAGACTTGGGATGAATTTTTATTTTACACCTGATTAGGAGATTATCCGATCTAAATATAATGGTGATACACAACAATTGTAATATCAGAAAAGAAGAATATTTAATTCCAATGTGTCTTTATGGTTTCCCTTTTCGTCATCTTTTTTCTTAAAAGTACTATTTAACCAAATTGTAAATGATTTGATGATTTTTGATATTTTATACTTTTAGTAATAGCCAACATCAACTGAATCCCATCCTCAACCACAAGAAACAGTGCACACTTCTGCCATAATTTTACAAAAATATGGGAAAGATAAAGTGGGTAACTTCCAGGAAAACTTGTACAAGGAGAGAAAAAATATGCATTAGCCTGTTGACTGCAAAATGCAAAAGGCAACTGTGTCTATAAAATTTGTGATTGTTTTCCCCTGAGGGGCACAATGTCCTAGAACATCCAGTGGAATAGGAACTCCCTTATCGCTGGTTAAACAAGGTGCTAGCTGCTTTGCTTGAAGGATAATCCATTTAACTGGACATGTTGAGCTATGAACTAGTGACTAAATGTTTAGTTATCTCTTTTGTGCTAGCTGAGTCACTTTATTTGTTCTCCTACTCAGACCAAGAGAAATACATGAAACGTATTTATTTAAGGCAATTGGGTTCTCACTGCTTTCTTCAAGCACGTCAATCTAGAAAACCTGGGGAGGAGACGTTATATTAAAACATAATGTAGTGTGAAAATTTAAATTCTCAAAGAACAGCAGATATTATAATGTGATAAATGAAAAACAAAATTGTATAATGAGCATTTTTCAATTGAACTTCACCTCAGTCTCAATTATCTCTCTTCTCATCCTTTATTTTATACAAAAACTTGAGTGAGCCTTCATGGAGTTTCTCTTAAGAAGTAGGAAATGTCTTGCGATTTAGTGTCAGTGTCAAAATAGAATATCTGTGTTTTGAATACTCCAAGACTATTTATTTGTTACCATTAATATTTTTCTGCAACTGTGTCTTTTTCTCTGTTCCTTGGAAACTTTCTTTTCCCCATGGTTCTAATATGAAGAACTTCTGCATTTCATTTTTAAAATTTTTACTTCTTTTTCAAATTGTGCTTGCTAACAGTCTTATGGGCTACAAAACTAACTCCAAAGAGGTGACAGAGATTTCACACATAAAGTGGCTGAAATCTTAACAATTTTGTTCAAGGAAGAATAGCTCCGTCCAGTAGTGGTTTGATTATTTACAGATTTAGAGAAATTTCTTTGCCTCATTTTCAAATTGACTTTGAGAAAGGACCTATGTTACTTTGGAAGTCATTCTGGGGACTGTGAAAATTCTCTGGAGTTCATACAATATGGTTTTTCCTTCATATTGAGGATAAAAGATGATTTCTTTAACTTTTCTTTCTATGCACACTTTTCCTATTTGAGAATCACTTTTCTCAGATCCTAGCAAATAAGCTTTGACTAAACCATGACCTTTTGAGTAAAGAGGAGCAAGTAAGATTCAGAGGGAAAGAAAACTTCAAAAAAGTTCTAAGATATTTATTCCTCACAATAAACTAGAGTGAATAGGACAACTTACTGAAACCCTGTTTATATCCTTCCATTATAAGTACAGGGCTATAGAGTATATATAGCCTTGTATGGCAAAAAGTATTAGAGAAGACATTAAACTACTTTAAAAAATTTATAAAATTACATATATATAAAAATATTATGTATAAATACATATATACACATACACACTGCATACACTCACTGTACTTATTATTTCATTGTCAGTCAACCTCATACAATAATTTAGGAAGGGTGAATTATCAGAGAGGAAATATAAGGTAACTATAATTCCTATGTTAAAGGCACCAATGGAAAAAAGTAGACAAATACAGGAACAGACTTGAAATGTTAGCAAATCTGTTTTGCTCAGAGATGGAAACTCAAAGAAGGAATCAAAGGAAATGCTAGAAATTAAAAAGTTGTGTAACAGAATGAAGAATGATTTGGATGAGCTCATCTGTAGATTGGACATGGCCAGAAAAAGAGCCAGGGGGCTTGAAGATAGGTCAATAGAGTTCCCAAACTGAAATGCAAAGAGAAATAAGAATTAAAACAAAAAACATACCATCTAAGAACTCTAGGACAATTTCAAAAGGTGTAACATATACATCATTGGAATACCAGAAGGAGAGGAAAGAAAACAGAGCAGAAGAATAATTGAAGTAATAATGACTGGGAACTTCCCCAGCTTAGGGACAGATACCAAACTACAGATTCAAGAAGCTCAGAAAACACGAAACAAGGTAAAAGACAAAAGATCGACTTCTAGGCATGTCATATTCAAATTTCAGAAAATCAAAGAGAAAATTTTGGAAACAGCTAGAAGGGAAAAAAACCCCACCTTACTGTAGAAGAAGAAGGAAAAGAATTACAACAGACTTACATCAGGAACCATGCAAGCAAGAGGAGAATGGAATGAAAGTAGTCCAGTTCATTCTTTTGCATGCAACTACCCAGTTTTCCCAACATCATTTATGGAAGAGACTGTCTTATCCCCATCGTATATTCTTGGCGTAGATTAACTGACCATGTATGAAGGGGTTTATTTCCAGGCTCTCTATTCTGTTCCATTGATCTATGTGTCTGTTTTTGTGTCAGTACCATATTATTTTGATTACTATACCTTTGTAGTATAGTTTGAAACCAAGGACTATGATACTTCTAGCTTTGTTCTTCTTTCTTAAGATCGCTTTGGCTATTTGGGGTCTTTTGTGGTTTCATACAAATTTTAAGTTTATTTGTTCTAGTTCTGTGAAAAACGTCATTATGTTTTAGTAAGAATTGCATTCAATCTGTAGATTGCTTTGGGTAGTGTGGGTCCCACACTCCATCTCTTAGAATTATATATATCCTTTCTCATGCGGTTCCGCAATGCCTTCACCTATGAGCAGAGTATACTTCCTTGCTGTATTGGCCATATTGTTTACTTGGCCAAGCAGTTTCCTTGGCCAACGGAATGTGGGTAGAAGTAACAGTGTGTTGGATTTTAGTTGAGATATTAAAAGGCATCACTTCTCTCTATCCACTCTTTTCACTCCCATGATTTCCATAAACACTGAATGCTCCAGGTAGCTGCTGTTATCAGTCTGGGCCAGTCACATCAGGATGTGAAACATGTAGACTTCAATCCACAAAAATGTCTGGAGTCTAGCTTTTCTTTGCTGAAACGAATCTAGATTATTGGAACTTCAGATAAACTGAAGAATTCATGAGCATGAAAATGGATATTGCTGTATATCACTGAGATGTTGAAGTTTTTTACTTAGGAACAACTAATATACACTTTTTTGTGTTAAATTTAAACCTGTAAAATACACAAATAAAAATGTTTTACATATGTATATTTTAAATTACACCACTAAATTTGCTTATTTTTTACCCAAAGAGGGACAAATAATTTATGTTTTATAATTCTTTAGTTATTCTGGTTATATACTCCTTATAAAATGAGTCTCTCTTATACTAAGGTGATAGTTTTTAATATGGCTGGTTTCATACGGCCTAATCCACTAACTCTGTGAAAGACAATTATTGAAATTAGTAAGATTAGTTATTTAACTTAGCTAGTCAGCTGCTGGACTGAATATATTCAGCCAAAATATGAGATAGTCTTAAATGGGTAAGAAGGATCATATTCTTAGATTATAATCTATTACTCTTTTCCGTATTAAGCCTTTGGTTAAAAGTTGACATATTTAGTTGGACGATTCAGTTTTTCTGTACATGTATATGACTGTGTTATTCAGAGATTGTATTGATCCTTTCTGCAGTCTTTCCTCTTTTTGTAAGAACTCTTGTTCCTAAATGCTTTCCTATCCAGACACTTATTTCTTTCCCTCCTGCAGTCCTCTTACTTAAAGCTTCTTATTCTGTATTCTTTCATATCTTCTTTAATTTATACTTTTTGTATGATTTTAGTGTATCATGTATTTTTGCTTCTAATCCTGATTATTTTATTTTATTTGCAGCTCTCTGGGAATTCAGGAATAGTTTCCTCAAATTTTTCTCAGTTCCTGGTATACAGTGTGTGGTGAATAAATGCTGATTGAGTGAATGCTGATGATCTAACTAAAAAACCAGCATGCCATCAAAGCTTTTATTCCTCAAAATTGCTTATGACTGAAAACAAAAGTCAAGAGCAGAAGCTGTTTCCTAAAGTTTGCATGCGACTCAGCACCCTTGAGTTCCATTTGGGCTCATCCTAGGACATCCAGGATCACACCATCTAAACAGCCACTCAACTGAGGGAGAGTTGACAGCTCTGACTCCCAGTGACCATTAGCACCTTTTCTCTGGAGCTAAACTTCTGAAATTGTTGAAGCTCTAATATTACTGATATTTTTGCTTGACGACAGTTAATTCAGCAGAGAACTCCAACAATGTCATTTCATCTGATTCCTTTACTATTGACTTCCACTTTACACCAGTACTTATAATCTCTATAAGTAGGGGACCTTTCTCCTTCAAAGAATCCTCCTGAACTCAATAATTCTTTATACTTATTTGATCACGTGGTTGAAGTGAAATCAAATATCTCAGAAAATATTTACTAATGAAATTGCTGATAAAAAGCTAAACCATTATAAAAATAAATCTATAAAAACCCTCATGCTTAGCACCCTCAACATATGTTTAAAATATATTAGGGAAAATACGACTTTAGACAAAATATTTAATTTACATCAAAGCAATTGTGTCTTATATTAATACAGGTATTTAAAATAAGACCCTCTTGATACCACAAAACTCTAAAATAATATTGTCTAGGTAGATTGCTGAGGCATCATCCTGTTCTATTATTAACAATTTGTAATCAAAATTAGAAAAAAGGTCTTTTAGGTGAAACTGTCTATGGTAAATAGTCCTTTTAATCATCACATATCTATTAAATGTTTACGACTTGACCTTTGAGGAATCATAGCGAACCAAAAGCTCTTTGGTATATTCATTGAGTGACTCCTGAGGAGAGCCTGAGGAGCTTAAATGCCAGTTGATCTCGTGAAATATCAGACTTGAAAGCGGGGCTCGCACACCTGCCATGCGGCATTAACAGGAGCAACTGAATCAGCAGCCCAGAGTAACGTAAAAACAGAGGCTCTTTCAAACCCTCTCTTCCACCTACAATAGTATTGAATTTCATCTCTCCCTGATGCTTTTGGGGCTTTATTCTTTATTCAGGGCTTACTTCTCCTGCAACCTGAACTGGCAGATCTTTCTGTCCACATCAATATCCTAACTCTCCACCTTCTTAATTAAATCAATGGCAAATTCTTTTCATTTTTCATAGTTATTCTTCAGACTTTTAAGATGAGATAGCCCATGTGAGGGCACAGAGAATAAAAACTTGAAAAGGATTAGGCAGTAAAAAGATCAAAATAGCAGAAATAGCATGCATTTATTCATTTGTGTGTTCATCTAGTTAACAGATAATTTTTGAGTGCTTAGTAAATACAGACACTGACAGTTCTAAGCTCCAAAATATGGCAATAAGCAGTACACTGAAACACTAACAAGGAGGTGCAGGAGAAAGTGAGACAGAAGAAGAACAGACATAGGAGTAATGGCAAAGCAATCAACTCTTCATATGTTTATTTCTGTGCAGTAAGTCAATTTCCTCTTCCATTAGTTTCTTATCATTGCCACCTATTTTTACTCTTTTTTTTAAATCTTGCAGTCCATGTGTTCCCAGGAAATACAGGAAATATCGTTGTACAGAATAACTGCCTTATATTTCAGTGCCTTATACTTTGGAAGGCAAGTGCTTCTTTGAAATTAATTCAAGTCTGCATGTGATTCATTTAAATATATTTAACATTTGAAATCAAACTGATTTCATCATTCAATTAACTGAATCAGACATTGAAAAATAATTTATTGTTGGATTCCTTTCCTAACACTTAATAGAAACTGTTAGGAAACCCTTTAGTTAATATTCTCATTGGTGTATTTTATTATTTGTGATATCACATGCAGAAGCATTAGCTCATACCCTATCTCATAGAAGAAGTATCTGTTGACGAAAAATTTACAGAATCCTTGAAGTTGAGAATCGAAAACACTGAGGAAAATACTTACTCTTATAATTTATGCTAATTTAACAACCCAGACGTCTCTGATTAACACAGCAGGGGCACATTGATTTTAATACTTCTTATTCCAAAAACTAGTCATCATTTGATACTTGCTCAGCTATAATGAAATTTTCTAAAGGACTTCCTAAAGCTTCTCAAGAGAAAAATTAATTTTGGAAATCTCCAAAGTGAAATTTTCTGGGCTTGGAGAAATGCTGGTTAGAGAATAGTCATTATTTTTAATTTTTTTTACAGCAGTCGTTGTCACTGTGTAGTTGACAGACACTAGAGTGACTTCCAAGAATCACTTTCTCTTCCTTTGTATGATTCTTTCCCTTGAGTATAGGCAGGACCTGTGATTTGTTTCTAACCAATAGAATATGACAAAGTTGACGGGATGTCATTCCTTTGATTTGATTAGATTATTGGGGACGCAGTCTTAGAAGGAGAGATTCTCCTGCTGGCCTTGAAGAAGCAAGCTACTGTGATGTGAACTGCTTATGGAGAGGGCCCCAGAGCAGGGCACGGAGGGTGGCCTCTAGGAGTTGGGAACCTTAGTAATACAGCCTCAAGGAAATAAATTCTACCAACAACCTCTTGAGCTGGAGAGAGGCCCCAAGCTCCAGAAAAGAACCTACCCTAAGCTGACGCCTTTATGGCAACCTTAGGAGACGCTGAGCAGAGGACCCAGCTAAGCTATGACCAGACTCCTGACCTGTGAAAACTGTGAGATGAAAGTCCACATTAAGTTAGGCTGCTAAATTTGTGGTAATTTGTTACATGGCAATAGAAATCTAATATACCTTGTCTCGTGTAGTATTGTTGACTATAGAAGAGGATGGTAAACATGCTTGTTCAATGAAATGACTAAATTGGAACTACTTATTGATATATAACATACATCAAATGTCACTAATTACAGAAGAACAGCTACTTGAAGTTTTATAAATTAAACAAGCTCATGTGACCAGCATCCAGAAGAAGAAATAGAACATTACCAGCATCCCAGATGGTCCCCACATGCCTTCTTCCATTCACTAGTTTCCACGCCCCTGCAAGGGTACCCATTAATATGATTTTCAACACCGTAGATTGGTTTCACCTATTTCTGAGCTTATGGAAATGGAATCATACTGTATGTATACTCTCTCACAACAGGGAAACCAACTTTACAAAGCCAGCAGAGACTCTTTTCCGTCTACTATTAGTCTCACATAAGGTGACAACCAGGGACATTACTATCCCATCGGTTTTGTCATATAATGTAATCTAATCAAGAGAGTGACTATGCCATTATATTCACAGGTCCTGCCTCACTCAAGGGGATGGGATTAAATTGGGCATGTTCATCAGGGGGCAAGAATCTTGGTAACCATCTGGGAATTTGGCCTGTCATCAGAAGAGTACCATTGTTTTACGGTTTTGCAAATTTATTTAATGGCTGGTGAAATGTAAGACATCTGGAGTCTCATTAATCTGTTGTAATATGTTTAGTTGAAATATATAAAGAAAATCTGGCCTTACAGTTGAAAACAGTGGGATTATTTTCAACACCTTTTCATAATACTGCAACCAACACTTGGAACTGTCAGTTTCTTAAAGGTTAGTTGCAAGGTGCAGTCAGAGACCATATCAAAGAACTTTGTATACTCTGTGACATTAAAATCCTTTGGCCCTTCTTGCTCTTTGACTGGATCTTTTACCCATGCGTGATGTTACCATGTGTGATGCTTAAATTTTTGCAAGAAATAGCTCTTTTCTTTGAAGTAGCAAGCTTGCTTCATTTATTTTCAAGAAAATGTCTGCCAAAGGTCTCAGATGCACAAAAATATAAAGCAGACATGCTCTTCTTTTTTTACTTGATAATATTTCTTTTTAAAATTAGCAAAAAGGATCAAATTAATAGTTAAGTAGCAGGTCTGAAGTAACTATTTCTTACATATTATCCTGCTCTTCCTTCACCTGTAATATGGGAAATATAGTTTATAGAATACCGTGTAGAGATATTCATCTATTGATGTGATTTCTTTTTCATATGTGACAATTATTCATAGATTTGTAGTACTTCTTTTGCTGTGAAAAGTATATTTCTTTCTCCTTTAGAAAAAACAAATAGTCGAGGTTATTGGCCAAAAGTAACATTTCATTTACTTTAAGAAGATTTCATTAAATTATATTTTTTATCTTTCACATGATGTTAGAAATATTTGAAATGAGTTATTTCTATAAAATTCTGTAAATAGTGAGTCTAAAATTCCAGTTCATGTCTTAAGCTGTATAAGCCTAATGAGCCATGTGTGGACCACCATTCTCTCTGTGCTTCTGTGGTAATTTCCTGATTAATACTAATTAATGACATGTCACTGTTCATTTAAAATGAATGATGAAAATGATTATTCCTCCCTGATACTGAAATCACTCAGCCACTGGGCACCAGATCTCTGTGTCAGGAGCCAGTGCCAGGCTCAGGATGACTCTGTGTTATTTCCACTTTCTGCTACAGTAAACTGAAATTAAATGATGTTTGTTTTTAGGTAGAGTAGGTCTCTAAAGGCAGGATGGATGATTTAGCTTCCTTTCATAGCTTCTGTTTGATTTATTTATAAATGGCTTTGGGTGGCAAATTAGGTAAACTGCATAGCCTCAGAAGAGCTAAGGAGGACGTGCCTAACAAAGAAGTCAGAAATACAGACCTTTCCTGAGCAATGGTTTCTCCCATCTTGTTGCATATTCATGCCTTCAAGAAATCTGTTTACTCAATGTCAGGGTATTAGATGAAGAATGATAAGAATAGTAATAAAAATAGGGACATTTAGGAAGCAACAGTGAAGGAACTACAAGTGTCACAGCCATCTAGAACCATAAGCCCACAGAGAAAAAAGAAAATAGCTAGGAAAATAAGGAACAGGATCATGCAGATGAAAACATGATTCTCTGTGTTTATGGTCATCTGAACTGTATCAAAAGGGTTTTGAATAGAGATTGTTGACATCAAGAAGTCATCCATTTGATCCAAAATCCTGGTAGAAGTTGTCTGCTTTATGACGTCATCTACATTTGGAGACTATCTGGAGACCTTGTCTTGAGGTCACTCAAGAGTTTGGATTATCAAATGGAATTGAACTTTTTAGGTTGTGGAACATGAACTCAAGTATCAACTCACTGAAGTTTGAATATTGTGTGTGTAGTCAACAGTACTTGGTAAGATCCTTTCCAGCAAGGTTCAAGAGAAGTCTTTCTAGGTTAACTTTTTCAAAATACCAAATATACAGATTAAAGGTTGTGCAATAGCTGAGAAGAGAGATGTTGTGGAAAGGCAGCTTTAACTTCTTGCTAAGACGATATAGACAACATATTGAATTAGCCACTTAAAATATTTAACTAAGTCAGCTCACAGAAGATTCAAGGCCAAGATAGGTGGAGATATCTCCAAGTGATTAGTGCTTTTTTTCCAGAATTATGTTGATTACGAGTCATGAACCAGCCATGCTGTCACTCATCGATATTAATTTTTCATGGTAGCCATCGTCTTTCATGGTAACTTTTGCCTTTTGTGATGGGAATTTTCATGAACGTCCATTTGATGCCATTAGGTGCCAACAATCAGCTGTTTTAACATCACAAAATTTATCTTTATGGATTATTCAACCAGGTCATTCACAATGTTTTTTTCAGAATTTAGGGCTGAATTACCAGCTTTTATAATGGAGTCTTTGGAAGAGTCCATAGATTTATCCTTAAACCATTGAATGGCCCCTATTTGCCAATCTGTGCTAAGGGAGCTTGTTTGGAACAGTGATCAGTCAGGCATTCCAGCAGTAGTATACAGAGCTTTTCTGTCCCATACGGTAGGCATTAGCCATATGTAACTACTGAACACATGAATGCTGACTAATCTGAACGGAGATGTACTGTAAGTGTGAGATACACATCGGGCTTTGAATGCTTTAGTTAAAAAACAAAAAAATGTAAAACATAGCATTAATACTATATTGGTTACATGTTAAAATTATAATATTTTGGACAAATTTGTTTAAATAAAATATATTATTAAAACTAATTACACAATTATTTTCATTTTTTTAATGTAGCAACTAGAAAATTCAAAAATACATATTTGGCTAATACTCTTGGCTTGATTACATTTTCACTGAATAGCCATGTTCCGGAGTGTGTAGTTCATACCGTGAGCTTCTAATTAAATGATACTTATTTGTTTCAACAATTGAAGAGATTCTAATAGTTCTAGTATTTACAGCCTATTTTTATTTACTTATTTTTAAAGATTTTATTTTCCTTTTTCTCCCAAAGCCACCCCCCCTATACATAGTTGTGTATTATTTTAGTTGTGGGTCCTTCTAGCTATGGCATGTGGGACGCCACCTCAGTGTAGCCTGGTGAGCCGTGCCATGCCTGTGCCCAGGATTCCAACCGGTGAAACCCTGGGCTGTTGAAGCAGAGCTTGCGAACCCAACCACTCGGCCACAGGGCCGGCCCCTACAGCCTATTGTTAATGGGAACATCAGACATAAGGAATCTTCCCTTTTCCATAGCACGTCAAAGTCATGTATGACCCCAAAAGCATATCTATCGGTATAGATATTGGCTTTTTTCTTTGGCAATTTGACAGGTCCTAGAGAAAGCCAAGACCTTCTCTTAAGATTTGTACTAGCCTCTGGTAAGAGATTGAATTCTAAAGGTTAAACAAAGATGGTTACTGCATACCCAGCCTGGTATTTTCTTCACTGGATCATTAAGTAAATGCTATATATAAAACTCTTAAATCAGGAATTACCTCTATGAATATTGGTGTACAAATCTTTGAGGTAAGTGTGTTTCCATGTCTCATGGAAAAATACCTAGAGTGAGATTGCTGTGTCATATGGTAAATGTATGTTTATCTTTATAAGAAACTGCCAAACTCTTTTCCCAAATGGCTGTGACATTATGTATTCTCAACAGCAATATGGAGGAGTTGCCAGTTGCTCCACTACCTTGCCAAAACTTGAGATTTTCAGTGTTTAAAAAAAATTTTAGTGGATATGTAGCGGTGTCTCCTTGTGGTTTTAATTTGCGTTTCCCTAAAGCCCTATGATGTTGAGCATCTTTACGTGTGCTTAATTGTCATTCATATCTCTTTGATGGAGGGGCTGCTTAACACTTTTGCTCATTTTTATTGGTCAGTTGTCATATTATTATCGAATTGAACTTTTAAAAATATATATTATGGAGTAAGTCCTTCATTAGGTGAATGCTTTACAAATATTTTACTCGAGTCTATGACTTGCCTTTTCATTTCCTTAACAGTGTCTTTCAAAGATCAGAAGTTTTAAATTTTGATAAAGTATAAATTATCAATTATTTTCCTTTAGTATTTGTGCTGTTTTGTCCTATTTAAGAAATCTTTGTCCACTCTATGATTGCAGAAGAATTTCTACTACATTTAATTTGGGACATTTTATAGTTTTCACTTTTACATTATGTCTATGATTAATTTTCACATATAATGTGAGGGAAAGTTCAAAGTCCATTTTTCCCCCATATATATCTAGTTATTCTAGCACCATTTGTTGAAAAGACCATTCTTTCTCTACAGAATTATCTTGGAAATTTGATGATAAAAATCAATTGGGCTTATGTGTGTTGGTTTATGTCTTGACTCTTGGTTTAGCTCCATTGATCTATAGCCTATCCTTGTGCCAATACCACACTGACGTGATTGCTGTAGTTTTACAGTAAGTCTTAAAATCAGATAGTGTCCTTCAATTTTATTTTCTTTATCAAAATGATTTTGGCTTTTGTAGGTCTTTTGAATTTCATACAGAGAAATCAGCTGATCTATTTCCATGCACACAAAAAACCCCCTGATGTTTTGATAGGGTTTGAATTGCATCTATAGGTCAAATTAGGGAGAGGTTCCATCATAGCAATATTGCCTTCCAGTCCTTGAACATGGTAGAGTTCTCCATTTTTATGTTTTCTTTAATTTCTCTCTGTATTAATTTATAGTTTTCATTGTACAGATCTAGTACATATATTATTAAATTTATCCCAAAATATCTTATATTTTTAAGGCTATTTTAAATGATATGGCCTTTATTTCAATTCTCAATGATTCTTGACATATCGAAGTACAACATTTTTTTAATATATTGACCTTTTGTTCTATAATATTACTAAACTCACTTATTAGTTCTAGTAGCGTTTTTGGGAGATTACATTAAATATTCTAGTTAAATCATCATATAATTGGAAAATTAAATGTTTTACTTCTTTGTTCCTAATCTATATGCCTTTTATTCTTTTTGTTACCTTTTTTGGCTTCTACCTTAAGGGAATCAGTCATTTAGGCAAAGTTTGTAGGTATCAATATGTATCAATATGGACATTTTATGGATTATCTGTTGTTTTTAGCCCATAGGTATTTGAGGCCAAGTCTTCAATTTTGTTTTGAAGCTTACATGGCACAGGTGTAAAGATGGCTAAGTCAACAATAAATTATTCATTGGTAGGAGAATTTTCTTGGACTTCTAAAAAGGGTCTCTTGAAAGTCCATCTTATTATTCAGTAAGTCTCTGGTGATCAAATTGGCAGGAGTGGTATTTAGTTTTCTCTTTCTTTGGTTTGGAAAATTTTTTGATAATGACATGAAGTTCAGCCTGAAACAAATATTGAACGTGCATAAGCCTGCTTTCAGGATTATTCAATTTTAAGGAGAATTAGAAAATTTTCTACCAAGGAACTTCGTGAGGAAAAGAATACTCTTATAGAGGATCCGTGTAGAGGATCATTCTTGCAGAGACTGAAGGAGTCGTAGAAGGACAAGAAGAGAGTAATCCAAGATAAAGTGGAATAGAAGAGTGTGTGGAGAGAAGCATATCCAAGATTAAACTGACTTTCTCTTTAACCTTTGCCAAAAGACTTTTAAGGATGTCAACTTGAGCTCTGTATTTCTTTTAAACATCTCTGCACATCAACTGAAAAATGATTATTGGATAGTTACTAATTCAGTATTGTATACTTGAATGCTGCCAAGAGTAGATCTTAACCATTCTCACCACACACACACAAAAAGAATTAACTATATGAGGTGATGGATGTATTAATTATCTTGATCTTAGTTATCATTCTACAATGTACATGTATATCAAATCATCACTTTGTACACTTGAAATGTATACCATTGTATTTGCCAATTATTCCTTTATAAAATTGAGAAAAAAGTTATTTTTATATGTTTAGAATCTTATTACCTTTCTTTCCATGTTCATCTCAAAGATATACAATGTTAGATATAGCAAATGTTCCATAAAATGGCTACTATAATTCCAAATGTTCCTTATTTAAAAGAATTATGCCATTTAGAGGGATAGGGACATTAAGTGAGATTGGGATGTGAGCACATATAAGAACCTGTAAGTGGTTCTAGGGGATGGTGTGCATTTACTATTATACAAACTCGTGAAGAACATTAAAAGTGTCTGCTTATAACATTCCATGTCTTGAGACTTACAATTCCACGTTTTGAGCCCACACCCTACTCTGATGATCAAGCCATCTCTAGACACCAACCAAACAATTAGCAGCCCTTGACGGGAAGAATTTGTGGGGAAGCAGTCTCCTAAGGGTAAGTTTCTCAAACACAAGACAGCATGGAGTGAAGTTCATTTTGTTTTTGCTGAGGAATATTCTCCCTGAGCCAACATCTGTTGCCAATCTTCCTTTTTTGGCTTGAGGATGATTCGCCCTGAGCTAACTTGTGCCAGTCTTCCTCTGTTTTGTATGTGGGCTGCTGCCACAGCATGGCCGCTGACAGGTGGTATAGGTCCATGCCCAGGAACTGAATCCAGGCTGCTGAAGCGGAGTGTGCCAAATTTAGCCACTAGGCTACAGGGTCAGCCCAACAAGTCATCTCATATCCATGCTATTTTTTATGTTCATAAAATAGAATATTACTTAGCAATAAAAAAGAAATGAACTGCTGATCAGACAACAACCTTGATGAATCTCGGAGACATTATGCTAAGCTAAAGGAGCCAGGCCCACACTAGTACATACTGTATGAATCCATTTTTATGAACTAGAGCAAGTGAAAAATCTATGGTGAAAAAGGATCAGAAAAGCGCTTGCCTTTGGGAGGGGAGGTTGAAAAGGGAACTGTAGTAGTCAGGGTTCTTTAGAGAAATGGAATCAACCGGACATATATTTATATTATGTATCTATATATCTGTGCATATAAAGAGATTTATTATAAGGAATTGGTTCCCACAATTATGGAGTCTGAGAAGTCTCATGATCTGCCATCTGCAAGCTGGAGCCCCAGGAAAGCCAGTGGTGTCATTCAGTCCAAGTCCAAAGGTGTGAGTACCAGGGCAGTCGATGTTGTAGATTCTGGTCTGCATCTGAAGACTTGAGAACCAGAAGCACTGACAACAGGAGATCAATGTCCCAGCTCAAGCTATCAGGCAGGAAGGGCTGAATTCTTCCTTCCTTGGCTTTTGTGTTCTATTCAGGCCCTCAGTCGGCTGGATGATGCCCACTCACACTGAGGAGGGCAACCTGATTTACCAAGTTATCTCCTTCAAATGCTAATTGCATCCAAAAACACCCTCACAGACACACCCAGAAATCATGTTTAGTCAAATATTTGGACATCCTGTGATCCAGTCAAATTGACACATAAAATTAACCATCACAGAAACTTTCTGGGAGATGGAAATTATCTATATTTTGATAAAAGTGTGAGTTACAGGTATATATATATATATATATATATATATATATATATATATATTTGTAACAGCTAGTTGAGCTGTGCACTGAAGATTTGTGTATTTGTAAATTTTTAACCTAGAAAAAGACTTGCTTAACTTAAAGTTTTGCTCAACTCAGTGGTGTGGGTTAGCAATTCTGAAAAGTGCTTTTCCATTTTTTGCCTGCCCAGGCTTAAGCAAATTGATAAATATGTCGAGAATAATGGAAATTGGAAGTATCAATAAAAACTCATGAATATATGTGTGTGTGCGTATTATTTAACCACACTTAATGCCCATATCTTAGTTTCTAAAGGCCATTTTCCACTTAAAGAAACCAGGGCTCTTTGGGGTAAATGCTGATTCCAGGGTTGGTGCAGAGAAAGTATAAAATGACCCCAGAATACTTTGCTGTGTCAGAAATCCATGACTTTGCTGTGTCAGTTCAAGGAATGATGGGGAAGTATAAAAATTCAAGAGGAACCAGTTTGATGGGGCTCTTACTGGTCAAACACGAGGGCAATTTTAGCATAAAAATAAGTAATGAATTATAAATCATTGAATTATAAAAAATTCTGGGAGTTCATACTTATATAAGTCAATAAATTAACTAATGAGGGAGAAGAGAAGCTCTTTCTTGAGTAGAATGCTTGCTAATAAATGTAGAAGGAATGATGGAGTTAGAAAATCACAATGATTTAAAATTGGTGAGTGGAAATTTGGTTAGGAACAGGATATTTTAGAGTCTCAAAATCTCCCCTCCAATGAATTATTATTCATTACAAAGTGAAAAAAATTGTAACTTTACAGTGGAGAAGCCAGGCAAACGTGTAACCAACTGATCAAAGTTGACATTAACAATTTAGGACAACTGACATCATGGGTTGCTGATGTGATGCACTGAGAAGGACATAACATCTTGCTAAAAATACATAACCTGAAGCTCATCAGGGGACATCAGACAGTCTAAATTGAGGGCTATTCTATCAAATAATGGCCTTAACTTTTTAAGAATGTCAAGGTCGAAAAAGAACAGTGTAAGATTGGGAAACTGCTCCAAACTAATGGAGACTTGAGAGTCACGACGACAATGTAATATGAGACTGAGATGGATCTGAGCAGGTGGACTACAATAGGTATAAAGGACACAATCGGGCCAATTAGTGAAAATAGATTATGAACTGTGGATTAAATGATGGTATTGAATCGATTTTGTATTTTACTGTTTTGCTTATTCAACTGTGTGTTATTCAAGAGAATGTTCTTGTTCTGACGAAATGCACACTGAAAAAATAAGGAGTAAAGGGGCATGATGTCTCCAACTTACTTTCAAAGCTCAGAAGAAGTGGTATGTGTATATGTGTATCTGTGCACCTACGTGTGTATCCCGGAGGGATAGGGAGAGAAGAGACAGAGAGGGCAGTGAGGGGAGGAGAAGGAGAGGAAAGAGTGATTACACAAACTGAGCAAAATGTAAAAAATTTGTTGCATATTGATACAAAGTATAAGGGCTTCCTTTTACTGTTCTCGCAACTTTTCTCTTTGCATGAAATTATGTCGATATTCAATGATACACAAAAAGTCATCAAAAATGGATTCAGAAGTGAAATCTGATTTCTCTATTGCCAGATGGTTATTCTTTTCTTTCTATCCACAGATATGTTTCTTCTCTTTTTATTCTTGATCCCATCAGGTTTAAGGATCATACAATCTTTTTCTTTGTCAGTCTACCCCAAATGCCTTGCATTCTTTGTGCAATGTAGCTTTTTATATTCAAATGCCTCCATAATATTATCCATAAGATACTCTGAAGGCAAGAAAGGATCAGGATAAAGAAATGAGAGCAAATGCACTTGTGTATAAACCATTCAATTCAGGTCAGTATGCATTGCACGGTGCTTTGAAAACTAGAAGGATAACTATGACTAATAGACGTTAATGCACTTGCTTCCTTAAAGAAGGGATGTAGAAATACAATAATACTTTGTCTTCAGAAATACTTGAATAAATTAGGTGAAAATTTTCAGCTGAATGAAGAGACATTTCTAAATATATCTTATCTTATTCTTTTAATGAATAATTTCAGTTATCCTCTTACAATATATTATGCTCTTCATTTTAAACACCCAGCTTTCTATACAAGTGCAAAGAAAGATTGTCAAGCTTCCATTTTCTCTGGGGAGTTAATCAAATAGAAAAAGCCTTGTTTCCTAAGGCCTTTTGCATTCAGATGAACAATAAGATAGTCTACATGGTAGATATGTCTATCATTTTTATGATCTGATAGCACATATTAATTTTCTTAGCTTTGGCCATAAAAATAATGAATAATCACTGTAACCAAGGATATTGGCTCTGATATTCAGAATGCTTAAGCATTACAACAACCAAAAATGTTAAAAAAGATTTAGAATTGAAGATACGTCCCTGTACCTGTGGTCTGAATTTAGTAATAATAAATTGAACCTGAGTATTTTCTAACTAAAAGGGGTGGGTCTATTAGATAATGGATCTCTCTTATGTTGACTCTTCCTATAATTTCTAGGAATATAGAAATTATGACTAGACATGACTGAATAATTGCGTCTCTAAGCAAGAGCTATTAACCTTTTTAATATTATATAAAGGTTTTTCCAGGTGAAAACATCTTAAATGATGTAGATAAAAGATTTTGTTAATATAGGTTACTAATAATATTGTCACTAAAATTAGAGCCACTAAAATCATGACTCAGCAATATTGCAACACTAGGAAGCCCAATTCATTTTTAAAAACAGCATAGTGATATGGAAATGTCAAAATTTGTGAGAGTTAATTTCTGTCTTGGGATTAGGGCTAAATTTGGTGTTCTATGCTGCTTATGTCATAGGATTATATAGAATCATTGAATAGAAGAGTTTCCTTAGAAATTATCTAGACAAACATGATTATTTAATTTGTAACATGACCAAATCCAAGAAAGGTGAACAATCTGTTCAAGACTCACATAGGAAGTTCATTACTAGCAAGTTTATCCTAAATTGTCTGAAATCTGGTCTTGATCTTTTAGAATCTTTGGGAGAGCAGTTCATCTCTGTGGTACCAGGTTAAGGAGAGTGTCATTTAGATAGTTCCAGGAAAATTGAGATTGAACTAAAATCCTGGAGCTTCCAAATGCCACCTTTCTAGAATACGTCATCAACTTTTTGACTATAACTACTGTCTTGGCTCTGATATTTTAGCCCCAACATCACATATAAATCACAGATACATATTATCTGTATTTTCAGCTACCTACTGAATATTCTGCTTGCATATTCCACAGACATTTATTTCAAAAAGTGTGTCCCCAATTCTCACACGTTTTTGCTGAGGTTTTGCTAATTGTTGCTAGGATTCTTGTTGTCCAACAGACATGGCTTTGCATGTGTGGATAAGAATACAGCTACTATACATGTTTTATGTCATACCCAATTTTGAAAACTTATATTTTTATTAAATGCTTTTCTAAACATTTAAATACTATTGACATGACTAGTAAACCACAAATTATTTTAATTTGAATTATCTTGAATATTTTAAGTATTGATCAAGAAACTAATTAATTAAATGCTCCAAAACAATAACATTTTCTAAATGTTATATTATTATTTATTATTTGAAATAGAAATTATTTGAAAATGTAAATATTATGGCTTAGGATTTCTCCTTTTCTCCATAGATATTGTCTCTATCTTGCTGTGGTCAAATTTTACCAGATCCAGAAGAAAAAAAATATGTTTTTGCCACTTGAAAAGTTGCAAATTTGGGGATATTAAGCAATTGATTCTTGTCTAAGGAATAGGAACTACTTTTGATGACTAAAGTTAGCGTTCTTTGGGTTGAGTTTCTTTTTATAGTTGAGTACTTCTTGCTACATGTATAAAATTTTACATGTCCAAGCCTTTTCTTGCAACTTATTGTTGCTTCTCTTTGGCCCCAGGTTCATCAAACCTGGTCAGAGGATGCTGTCCTCCTGTTTGCTTATTTACTTCGTGATGCCACATAACATCTGACTGTATTTGTAGGGTCACCCCCAAGGTTTAATCTCTCAAGAGACAAGAGATGGTGTCTACGATGTCAGGAGGCTACGAAGTCAACTGCCCTCTTATTATATTTAAAAAACAATAATTTTGGAGGACACAGCTGCATACTCTTTCCACCTAGTTACTGTTTAAGAAAAGATGTGCTGATGAATCTTTTCTCTTTTTGGTACAGTTCCACCATTTTTAGAATCTTTTGGTTAAATTACAGTTTTCTAAAGCTACGTTTCCCTGTTTATGCAGATAGAGGAAAATGTGTATGTATATTTCATAAACAGATATATGCTTAATAGAAGAAATTGAACATGCATATATATAAACATTCTATATATATTGAAATGTGTTAAAATTATAAAATTTAAATGTGTCCTTTTTACTACAGCTAATGTGTATATATTTTACTAAAAATGTTTTATTTTTGAATATTATTATTGATGTTTGGCTTTTTATTTTTAATTTAATTTTTGTTTTTATTAGAGCAATTAATGCATATAACTTACAAAATCAAATCGCTAATTTTCAAAAGTCAAGTAGACTTTTTTTCTACTTGGTAGATACTTTTTCCATTTTGTGTTCCCAACATATTAATGGAATTTTAAATTTAAGATATCTTATATCAATTTATGATTATCATGTCATAGAGCTCTTTCTTGTTCTTTCAAGTTTCCGTTCCTATAGCAATCTACCTTTTTCATGGATATAACATGTTCTCCTTTCTCTCTGAGGATATAAGTTACAGTTTCAACTTAACTTTTTTTGTTTGTTTTTGTTTTTCCCTGCTATCTGCATGGTTGATGTATTGATTAGCTTTCAGGAAGTTGCAATACGGTAGCAAACAATCCCCAAATAGCAGAGATTTATACCGACACAGCTTTATAACTCACTCACTTTCCATGACTCCTGCAAATCCTCTGAGGCTTATTTCTAGTTCTGTCATTCTGGGATCCATGAAGGAAGAGAAGCCTGTATGTGCTTCCTCATTCTCTTGGCAGAGGGGGAAGAAGCAAGCTGGAACTGTGTGATGGCTCTTACAACTTTTGGTTGGGTGTGGCCCAACCAATTCATACACACATTCCATTGGGACAAAGCAAGTCAATTGGGACAAGGAGTGGACCCCTCCCATGGGGAGGGCATCAGGGAGAATTTTCTCAAGTGTTTTATGACTCTCAGCTCTGTTCATATTTGAGTTAGGCACTGTAAGAACTTACTAGTTTTCTGTTTTGAAAAGAAACATTAATTAGCGTGCTTCAAAATGCAGTGACCCAAAGAGAATCTGGTTGTTTCAGAGGGGAATCCAAAAATAATAGTATCCATATGTCTCTCTGCAGGACATTTTCTCTCTCTCCTGCCTGTAGTGGTCTAAACCCAGCTACCAGCATTTGGGCAAAAGGACAGGGACTAGGCAGGGGTACCAATGTTCATTGTGCAAACTTTTACTTAATCTGCCTGGTTTCAGAATGTCATCCAATCCCATCTTTAGCTCTGCCTCAAAGCTTCAGTTCAGATCATCTCTCCTTCAGCTGCAGGGGGAAAACTTCTCATCTTCTGCCACGGTCAGGTGGCAGTGTGTGTATGTGTGTGTGTGTGTGAAATCTAGGAGTACAACTGCTCCTTAAAGAGGCTTTTACACAATGCTTCTGTTTTTAACTCCAATTGCCATCCTGCACTTCACACATTTTTTGATGAAAATCCGCTTGTTTTCCATTGTTCCATTGTTTCCCTTCCCCATAGCTTGCAGGCAGTTACATTTCAGCCTTCAACCAATTCTGATAGCATATTCTCTAGAATCAGCCACTTTGACTAGACTTTTCTTTCTATTCATATAATGTTATACATAACCCTTTATTTAAACTCTTTCTTATAGTATATGACACATATATTTTTAATTTATGCTGAGATATCAAGGAAAGATAGCCCTTACTCTGTTGTGAATCTGTAGGTGTTTTTGTGAGGTCTTGTACTCATCTTTATCTTGTTTTGTTATAAGATGACTCTTCTGTGGACAGAATATTTAGTTTTAACTTATCTATTTGCTCCTAAATATTCGCATCTTAAGACTGAAACTCAATATTTTGAAAATCCAAATTATCTTTGTGTCAGCTGACATCTTGGCATGTTTGCAGTCATTAAACCTGAATGCCACTGAATTTCTCTATAAGGGTTGGTTGTGGGGAGATAGTCATTAAAGTGATACAAGGAGGGTCACTGTGATGGATAATAAGAGAGAAAGATTTGTTTTTGGTGTGGACTACAATCAAGTGTATACCTGCTGTCGTTGGGTAGGATACAATTATTCCCACAATGAAATAGCTGAACAGAATTATTATTGTGACAGAGAAGCCATGCAGGATCACGTGCTCAGAACTAGGGGTCCTTAAGGTCCAATGCTTCATTAGGAAAAGCAGGCAGCTTACATTTTGTATAGTACATTGGAGATAAGTGAAGCCTTTATGCAATCCATTGATGAAGTCTGTGCATGAAATGAGCTTTTGAAAATACAATAACTAAAGACTTCTGCAAATAGAAATGAGAGTCCTAAAATAAGAAAACAACTACTTTTAGAGTAAATGGTATGTTATAAGAACAGTAGTGGATCTAAAAGTGGTTCTGCAGAATCTTGAAGAAGAAGAATCTAGGGTGACTAAAAATACTTGCTAAAAGGCCCCATTAGTTCATAAATGAGGAGGAACTAAGGATATGTGTTCACACACACGTCCACATACATACATACGTACATCACAGGTGAATGTAGATTCATTGTGGTTGTATATACTTCTATGCGTTATTTTATAATCAGTTATTTGCAGTTCTTATGCAGACTCTGACTTCGTCATTCTCAGCAAATCCTTTTGCTGTCCTTGTAAATCCTAAATGGAAACCACCTCCTTTAGGCATTGTCATTCTTGAGTAATCCATGTTGCTATCACTGCAAAGACATTTTTCTGAATGAAATACACCTTCTACTGGCACAAAAGATACATCTCTGATAAAAGTCATAAGTGCCAGGCTGACTTCTAGTCCCGAAGCCCTTATCTCTGCCAAGTCCCCAAAATTGGGGTCATTTAGTTCATACCTGTCAGCTCACCTGAGACTAACTCCATCTGGGAGAAATCCATCTCTCCTCTGGGCAAATTGAAACTCTACCTGAGGAAGCTTAGTAGCATGAGGTTTACGATTGATCCAAGAAGGCTTTTGTCGTTTTCGGGTAAGTTCTGATATATTTTACCCAGGCAGTGCAAAAATATAATGAAACCAATGTTTGTCTGTTAATTTGCTCTCTAATGCAGGCAACTGGCACTTGCTTAGCTTCTGAAAGTTAGAATTCTAACTTCCTAAGATGATTACAATCTACAATCAGTGAAGCTTTATTTTGTGGGTGTCTGCTGCTTTAGCAAACTTGTAAAAGAACGTACAACCAGTCCTTTTTCTGCTGAAACCCTGCCTGATAGCATAGAAGTTTGCAAGCATTGACAAAACAATTTCATCCACATTGTAAAATCATTCAGGTAATAAATAGTATCCAGAAATGGCTTCTCTAGGGGGTGGGGTAGGGGAAACAATTGCAGCTGCATGGTTTGCTGATTGCCTTTTAACTGAAGACCTCAAGTCATCTAAAGCCGTGTGTCATTTTGTAATACTATAGCCACCATTCAGAAAAAATTACATGTGGTTCAGAAACTTGCATCAGCTCATGGAAAATCTTTGCAATTTCAGTTAAGACTGGCTACAGACAAGGGTATTTTCTGATCTTTTCATGGAAAGCTGCTTGTTAAAAGCATATTCCAGGGGCTCATCTTTATTCACATTTATTTCATCATGTTTATGTCTGGTTATTCTGTCGTGGAATCTTCTGCCCTGTCTAAACTTATCTTTCTGGTTTGCATGTTGGTATGTTTCTGCCTCCAGGACTTTTCCTGCACACGCCTTTCAAACTTCAAAAATTTTTCAGAGCCAGCCCTAGTGGCCTAGTGGTTAAGTTCGGCAGCCTGAGTTCGGTTCCCTGGCACAGTGGCCGTGCTGTGGCCATGGCTCACATACAAAAAGAGGAAGATTGGCAGCAGATGTTAACTCAGGGCAAATCTTCCTCAGCAAATAAATAAATAAAATTCCTTTCAGGAAGCTTTTCTAGTTAATCTCATCTGATCATTTCTCTGGTCAAATTTAGTCAGATAGATAATTAATACTCTGTTCATTTGTATTCTTGGATATGTCACTTTGAAAGGATTTTCAATTTGTTATTTATACAGGTAACTCTAACTCATTTCAGTACTCTTGGTACTTCTATTACACCTCAACTCAGTAATAGTAAGATGTGGAGAGAGCTCTAGTGGCTGAATTAAAGTTAGATGAGGTAGATAAAATAAGATAAAATAAATACCTAGAACTCCATTATGAACTTTACCATCCAGATCCATGCGTGAGTTCTGAGACTCTTTGCTATAACATTTGAGATCTGAAGCTGGAGACTCCTGTATTGATCTAAATTCAGATTATGTAGATGGTGATACCAAATAGAGCTGTTTTTTCCAAGCAAGAGTATCTCAGCTACCCACTTTCTGGAAGATATATAGACAACAGATTATAAAACAGAACGAAATCCTTGTATAAATTGAGAACAATGAAAAGTACAGGAGACATTAATTGCAAAGACTTAGGCTCTGCACCATAAATTCAACAAGAATGAAAACATGCACCGTCCTATTTAGTCATCATGTAGTTATGAATAGAACATTATATCATATTCTACTCCCAGCATAAGGTCCTTTGAGAAAAAACTCATTGCGGATGACCACCAGTAAGAGCCTAAAGGAAACATAAATTCTACAGAAAAATCTTTAGGGGAAAAATAGTTTTGTTTTTTTTAGCCAAAGAATGGAGAAAGTGTAAATCAGGATGTTCAGTATAAAGGAAACACTTTTCTACTTGCTGCACTTGGAGTTTTCCAAGAAAATATAACACATTTGCTTGCAGCTTCATAACATTATTCTAACTATATAGTCAAAGCACTATAAAAATTAATAATATTACCAGCGGTTTACAATTATTGGGCATTTACATGTGACATACTGTAGTATTTTCATATACATCATTTCCTTTCATCCACACAATAGTCCTTTTATGTTAGATTTTTTATTATCCCCATTTTACAGATGATTAAATAAATTGCCCAAATCTCCAAACTAAGAAGCATTAAAGCTAGGAATCTTATCCTTTCCATCTAATCTAAACTCAGTAGTTTTTAACAACTGTACAATATTGCCTTGTAATTTTATTAACAATTCAGGAGATCATACTAACCCATGAGTTACAAGGGAGTTTCAGAAAGTTTTGAAGGACAAAATTCACAGAATGAATTCAGATTCTTTTCTGAGAAATTTCTGTGCTACCTTAATGGGTAGGTAGATTTAGGCTGAGAAATGGCATAAAGAGAATTATTCTAGACAGAATGTTTGGTAGATAAATTTTGGAATTTACTGATTCTACAAATAGCTAAAATAGGCTACATTCTTATAAGCATATTATTTATAAATATATGAGTGTGTCAATAGATACGTGTGTAGGTGAGTACGTGTCCAGCTTGGGTCAGAATTGCATTTAACTTTGTAATCACTAAGAAATTTACTGACCCTGTCAAGATTTTTCATGCTAGAATAAAATAAAAACTAAATGAAATGACAACATGATTCTTGCTGTGATTAAAATATATATTCTTTAGAATAATATAGCCTAAAACTAATTGGATTACTGTGTATCACTGTGTATTACTGCATCTTTCTTAGATTACGCTTGGTTTAAGACAAGTTAATAAGAACTCTATGGGGTGAATTGTTTAAAAATCACATAATGATTCAGCTATATGATTGTCACTAATGTCAGTGGGTGTTGTATGGTTAAATCTTCGGTGACAACTTTGAAATAAATGTTTTGTCTAGTTGGAATATTGGACATAGGACTGCAAACAGTTATACTGCTTCATTCAGCAATCGCATTTCCAAATCCTATTGTCAGCATAAACTACTTAAGGTTGGACTTGAAAGCAGAATAGAGCATGGGTTCTTGGAACGTTCTACCTGGGTTTGTACCCAGGTTCCAACTCACTAGCTGTGTGACGTTGGCTAAATTAGGGCATGCCTCTGTGGCCCAGTTTCCTTAATTAAATGGAGAAAATGACAATCTACCTCATAAAGCAGTTGTTAAATTTTATATTTGAAACTATTAAAATACTTAGAATAGTTCTTGCCATAGAGTCAGTATCAACAAGTGCTGTCATCCTTATGTAATGATTATTGCTGTTGTGATTATTATTGCTGTGTCCTGAGAGAGTTATAACAGAAAAATATGACAGGTATATTTATAAGATAGAATGTATAGTGACCTTAGATATAAGCCTTTGTATTAACAATGATGCATCACACAATGATTGTGGTCTCAGCTATCCTTTTGAAAATGATTCGTTTATCACAATAACAGAAATAAATAAATGTGCACATATTGTGTACTGTAAAGACTGTGCAAAGCATTTCACATAAGCAATCTAACATCTTATTCATAACAACTTGTCTTAGTCTGGTCAGGCAGCTATAACATAACCATAGACTCGGTAGATTATAGACAACAGAAATGTATTTCTCACATTTCTGGATACTGAGAAGTTCAAGATCAAGGAGCCGGCAGGTTGGTGTCTGGTGAGAGCCCAGTTCCTGGTTCCCAGATGGCTGTCTCCTCGTTGTGTCCCCACATGGCGGAAAGAGAGAGAGAACTCTCTGGGGTCTCTTTTAGAAGCACTAATCCCATGCATGAGGGCTCCACCCTCATGACCTAATTACCCCCAAAAGGCCCCTCCTCCTAATGTTATCACACTGAAGGGTAAGATTTCAACATATGGATTTTGAGGGGATTCAAACATTCAGTCCATAACACAACCCTAAGACGAAAGAGCTACCCTTAAAAAAATTTTTCATGAAGAAACAGAAACTCCAATTTGGAAAACTTTGGTAAGTTTCCCCAAATCATACAGCTATGAATGTAGGAAGCTGCACTTGAATCGAGGGCTTCTGACACCAAAGCTTAAGCTTGTAGCCAGTTTTTTGACTAAGAAGTTGTCATCGCTCTGCTTCGGTGGACATACTCTCATAACAAATATCATTTTTACCTTCTTTTTCCCTAAAGAATGGAGTTTATATAAACCTCAGATTGAATTTTCCCAATAAATTTAACTATTTAATATTTGGAGCAAGAGGAGAGAATGCGGTAGACTTACATCATTTCTGTCAAACGCATATACATTTTCCCCAATGCTCTCAGATTTTGAGTTTCCTTGAAAATATAATCCACAAGCATTTGTCACAGAGGCCGAGGTAGCAGAAATAGATGACTCTCAGACTCTTCTGTCACCACAGTTCCTTCTTGTACATTTACATTCAGCAACTTAATGGGACCTGACACGTGGAAAGCATTTAAATTTTGTAGCCCTAGAAGTTTCAGGAAGTTTCATTTTCTTTTTCTTGCTGATAACTTGAAATTGAGTTCACCAAATTCGCTGTCAAGACACATTTCTCTAAGCGATCTTTTTGTGTGTTTAATTGTAAATAATCTCCTCGCTTGGTTGTTTCTCTCTCTTCATTTTTACTAGCAATGCTCAGTTCACTTACTGGACGTACTAAATCTTCAGAAGTGCATTCAGCCTCCTCTGCTGTGACCGAAAAGACTAGAATGATTTTTTTTTCTAATAAAGATAAATTGGGAAATCAAAAAAGAATATCGGAGATGCCGTTTGTTCTGAAATTTCCCTTGCTAAGGATAACTAACTGGAGTTACCACAACTTTCAGCATCAGCAGATGTGATATGGACAAACTTGAGAGAACTAATCGTGTACTGATTCTGCTCTGTCGGTTATTTTAATTTTCACTGTAATGGGGAAAGGGAGTTCCTTTCTAAATTATGAGATTTCCTTTTCTTTCTTTCTCTTGCTTCTCAGTTAATAAAGAAGCAAGCTGGTGGACTTTTGTAGGCTCCAAACAAAGACAGAACTGACAACAAAAACCCTAATAATTTCAGAGTTTGGAACTCGTTTGTTTATTTGAAATTCTTTGCTTCAAAAACAGAAAGTGCTTTAATAACCTGACTGCAGAAGATGCTTAACGGAAAATGCTTAATTTTCATCTTCTGATTTAATTCATTTCACAGTGAGGTGTGGGCTTAATATAGGAACTTTTCCTCTTGTTTATGACATTTCACACCCACAGATATTTGTAGGCACACGGAGGGACGGTGAGCCGCTGATTGTTTCTGAAATTAGCTCAGTACAGAACAGTGCTTGAGAAGAACTTGTGTTTAAAAAGTGAAAATACCAAAGGGTAAGGCTGCTTTATAAATAAAACCTTTATCATATGTTTTAATGCATTTTAGCTTTTGTGTTTATTAATTTATTTGTGAAACCAGCTGATAGTTCAATTAGGGTTTAAATTTAAAAATCTTTAATTTTAAGAAAGTCACATTAGCCTTGGTTGAAGATGAGCCATGAAATTAATAGCTTTGGGAAAAGGTTTCTAATTTTGAAATATACGTACACATATACACTTGATAAAAAGGAAATATTTTCCTTTAAGACAAATAGAAGTCTGTCAACGCATACTTGTTTCACATTTAATCAGTGTGAAATTTGATGCAAGTTCTGGGTTCTCAACAAGAGCAGGGCACAATTGAGCACATGAAAAGTTTTATAGTCATGTGAGCTGTTTCTAATTTACTTTGTAAAAATAACGTCTAGAAGTCTAGAGGAATTTACATTCCTAGATATATTCAAGAAGAAGTGTATTCCTCTTCCATAAAATTTGTTCCACTTGTATTTCATATTTCTGAGCTATTTTTAAATATTACCATTTAATTTGAAATTTATAATTTGTGTGTGTGTGTGTGAGGAAGATTGGCCCTGAGCTAATATCTGTGCCAATCTTCCTCTGTTTTATGTGGGACACCGCCACAGCATGGCTTGATGAGTGGTGCTGTGTCTGCACCCAGGATCTGAACCTGCGAATCCCAGGCTGCCAAAGCGGACCCAGTGAACTTAACTACTATGCCACGGGGCCGGCTCCTGAAATTTATAATTTTTTAACACAATGATTTGTATTGCCTTAGGGGGAAAGATATGGAAGAGTGGAGTACCACATTAATGGAAATCACCTGTAGTTCACATAAAATAAGCCTCTATTCCTTTCCATCATGTTCTATTCACAGAATAAATAGCTGATTGACTATTGCAGATTATCATGTGATTTAAATATGGATGTCTTTGTAATGTCTATATTAGTTGTAATTTTTTGTACATAAATCATATGATTAAAATCACAGGAATTTTACATATAGAAAGCACATCCACTCCCATTAATGTTCAACTGATCAATTTTTACTTCTACCACCAGTTGATATTTGTGAAAATAATTCTTCAGAATTTATTGCTGAGCCTTCCAAATAGATTACCTTTGCTGCTTTCAAGCTCAGAGGATCTCTTTCCTTGGGTCAGAACAACTATTTAAAGCTGGTACTATATTTAGCAACCATCTACCCTCTGGAAAAATTTGAGAAAATTGATCCACCCATTTGAGTTCTAACTGACAATTCTTCACTGTGAATAGCTAATTTTATATAAAATACTTTTAACATGGTTTTAATGATGCAGCAATTAAGAGTAACATTTAGAAAGAAATCTGGAGATAGTTCCTTATCTTCCTACCCTATCTTTCTGTCAATTGTAAGTTGAATTTATGTCTTCAACCTCTTCTTTGTCTCACCTTTATTTTTGGTTCATTAGTTTCCTGAAAGTATGGAATTAAATCTGTAAATGGTCACTGTGACAGAGTTTTCTTGAAGAATTCAAGGAGCCCTGTAGAATGTAAGACATGTCAGTACTTTGCTCTTGTACTATCATGTGTGACAATGTTAACTAACTTGAGGTCCACTTTGACGGACAATCTCAATGTGGCTTCTTCGTTTTCTACATCTGATGTGATCTTGCAGTGCAGCAAGGGGAAAGCAAAGCAAACCAACAAACAAACTCGTGAAACTAAATTTAATCCATCTGATAAATTCGTCTCTTCAGGTATTTGTTTCTTTTGAATAATGCTGTTTGTAGATTTCTTCTTTCTCCCTGCTTCTCTCTAAGGTAACATATGTGTCATGGGGAACTATGTGATCTGGCAGCAAGGAAGGCAGTACACTTCTCAATATTTATATCTGCATGACTTTGCTTGGTTTTCTGGCTCCTCTGATCTCTGTAATGATGGCCTTCCCTGGCGGCTGAGTGTCCTGCTAGCAGCCTCTGACTGTAGCAGGGAGCTCCTGCCTGTGTAGTCATTTCTCAGGTTGGTCAGGAGTCCTTCCTGCTGACTTGATTCCACTTCAGTCCCCTCTGAAGTCTGGCTGTAACTTCTCTTTGCTCCCTAATCTTGGGTCTACCCTGTAGACTTCAGATAAATGGTCAATTGTCTCTCATTGTAGTGATCTCTGCCACATGAGACTGCCAATACTTTTTGTGGCAAATGGGTGTCTGGGAAGACCAGGGCAGGGGAGGTTGGGACTTCACCTCTCTAACCTTGGGGCTTCCCTGGGTTGTTTGGTAATACTCTGTCACACTGGCTTTCCTTATAGTTCCAAGTAGAAAACAGCACAAAAAACCTTCATTCAATGGCTTTTTTCTCAACCTATCTAACGTGGTCCCCCCTCCAAGGTTTCTATACAGAGAGGGGTGATCTGGAACTACATGCCTTCTTATCTATTTCTACTCAACTTGCTTGTCTTCATTTCACAATCACCAAGGAAAGAAGGATTGGGTTTCCCCCAACTTTTTCTGTCTGTTCAGAAAAATCACTTATGTCGTACTTCCTAGGATGTCATATCCCCAGTCCTTGATTCTATAATGGCAGATGGGGCATAGGTTTTTCAAAAAGATTCTACCTGTTACACTTGAGTTAGGCTCTTGATAGGAAATGCGGTACGGCTGCTCTGTTATTTGAGCGATCGCCTTCATTTTCCGGTTCTTGCTAACAAAATGGAAATGATGTTTTAGCTTTTCCTAAGCTCTCCCTAGAAAAATCTGTAAGCTATAAAAAAAATTGAGGTTATGATATCTGAGTGACCCACACTATGTGGCTATTAGAGTCTTAATTTAGCTTTTCCTTTAGACTGTTCCATGATTTTCTGCATGGGACTGGCACTCAGCATAGGCTCAAATGTCACTAAACCATTTTAGTTTCAGAGTCGGCATCTTCCTTTCCCTCCTGATGTCCATCATGAACAAAAGTCCCCTCACTTAACTGTAGCCCCAGCTAGGTGTGAAGGACACTTGGACACTAGGATACAACTCTCCGCCGTTAGAAGCTGATTTGGCCTCAGCTGAATAAGATTTGAGTCCCAGTAGTGAAATTCCACCCGTAAAGCAGGGTCTTGAGCTATTGGAACCCCCTGCCCCAATCCATCCATCCTTCTCTCCCTCAGAGTCTGCTCCTCCTAAGTGTGCTCTGTCCTGACTTCCTATGGGATTCGGGGATGCAGAGATTAGGGCACTTCCTTCACACTTTGTGGGCTAATGTATTGGGGATTGTCTCTGTGGAGAGACTAACTGACAATCTTCCCCAAGCTCTTCACACAGGAGGCAAAGTTAGGATTACTACTTCTGTCTCCTTCTGCCAAAATGGGACTTGATGAAATCAAACTTTTGGTCTTCCTCCCGTGAAAAATCTCTCCATAGGCAATCTGCTGGAGCAGGACTCTGAGCTGAGACCAGCTCTAGCAGCCCCTCACTTATCAGAGTAATGAGCAGCAGCTCGCTGAAACCGAAGGGTTCCCACTCCCTCTCTGCATAGAATCTAATGAATTGGACCCCACACCTGAGCAGGTGGAGTGGAGGAAGAGGCAGTGTAGAGACTGTGCAAACAACGTTCACCTGAGGGCAAGACTGTCCCAACATGTGGAGAGTGAGGGCATCAGGCCACCTACAGACATAGCAGGGCTGAGGATCATTGAACACATGGGTGCTTCTTGGGATCAGAGAAAATATCTGATCTTTGATCAACCACCTAGTAGAGGACCTGGAAAGTTTCACGGTGACTAGGTGGCTGTGAGCCTCTGCTTTAGGGAAAGCAGCCAGGCGTGTGGCATGTTGAGCCAGTACTGCAGTCATGACTTGAACTCAGTGGCAGCAGTGGATGACTGCAAGAGAGGTGAAGCCCAGAGCAAGTTGTTCAGTCGGATAGAGCTGCCGCGGCCCTGTACTGCTCTGAATTCAGGCCAGTGCTGTCTTCTTGGCACTCTCTTCTCCATGAGGGGGCCGGACATTTTGAGGAACAGCTCTCTGGTGGTAGCCTGGTGTTATCTGCTAACTGGCACCAAGAGGAAACCTGGAAGATGCTTATCTTATGTAAAACAAGAGGACCGCCATATTAGTTTCCTGGGGCTGCTGGAACAAAGTGTCACAAACTGAGTGGCTTAAAACAACAGAAATGTATTCTCTCAGATTCCTAGGGACTAGAAGTCTGAAATTAAGATGTCAGCAGGGCCATGCTTCCTTCGAAGTCACTAGGGAAGAATCATTCTTTGCCTCTTCCTAGTTTCTGGTGGTTGCCAATAATCCTTGGCATTCCTTGCCTTGTAGATACATCACTGCAATCTCTCCCTCTGTTGTCACATAGCCTTATTCCCTGTGTGTCTCTGGGTCTTCAGATTGCTTTCTTATAAGAACGCCAGTCATTGGATTAAGGCCCACCCTAATCCAGTATGACCTCATGTTAACTCATTGCATCTACAAAGACATTATTTCCAAATTAAGATCACATTCTCAGGTTCTGATTAGACATGAAATTTTTTTTTTTGGGGGGGGCTACTATTTTAACCCAGGATAACCTCCATCCTGCAATACAGGCAATTATTATTATTTTCTTATGTTTTGGAAAAGTCTCCTATTCTCTTTCTTCCAAAATTGGATTCTAATCTTGTGACCAAAGGATAAATATTCAACCTGTATAGTAACCAACAGTGTATGGCCTCCTTGCCCTCTTCAAACTGTCGAACATTCTCTCTTTTGAAATCCCTTCCACTTTCATTTCTCAATGGCTCCATTCATAGTCACACTACTGACTGTCAATCTCATCAAGTCTCTGGTCATATTTCTCCTTTCTATGAGATTTTTCTTATTTCCAAAATAAAATAACACTCACCTCTTCCTATCCATCCTCCTCCCTCCTTTTTTCTCCATAGGTCTCATCACCATCTGACATACTGTGTTCTCATTTTTCAAATAATTTTCTTTTCCCCTATACTAGATGGAAATTTCATCAACAGACCCTTTTTTTTTAATGTGACTTTGTATCCCTAATATCTAAGTTAGTGACTGGCACATAGTGGGAATTCAGTAAGTCTCTGTTGAATACATTTGTGTGTTGGGAAAAAGATACATGACCTGCTGTGGTAGCTATGCAGGGACTGCTGGGGGTCATTATCACTACCTGAATGAGGCCTTTGTGCAAGAGCACCATGGAATGTGAATATCATGTGAGGGAAACAGGGAGGGTGAGATGAGCTATGAGGGTGGATGGAGAGGGAGGGTCTTGGTGGCCTTGAACCCATTACTCTTGTCTTTAAAGCCGCCTTCTAGCATCTGCTTTTCTCCTTGGTGCACTAGCCATTAAGTTGCTGTTTTGATTTTGAGTTAGGTTTCTGAAACTTTCAATAGAAAGAGTTGTGACCAATACACGAATCACCACCTGAGAGTGAAGCCATCATTTCATCAGAGACACACGGACTCTCTTTCTTGATGCTGAACAAACCACCAGCAGCTTTCTGTTTTATGGCCCCCACTCTAAACATAGAAAAGAGGGACACAGAATCTGATCCCAAACAGTAGAGCAGTACATGGGTAGTCTCACCACATTGTAGGCTCATCCCCAGACATCCGAGGAATCCACTTGGAAAATGAAAACTCAGGGAGACTGCTGAGGGCATGCTCCTCCCCAAACTTTGAGGCACCAGGGACAGCGACAATCTGAATGTGACCAACAAGCTTTTGCAGGCAGTTTGAGGAGGAACAGCCCAGCTGAAGCATGAAGGGCACAAGGAGGAATGCTGCAAAAAAACCATTTTCAGATGTCACACAGTGTTGTGGAGCACGTGAGCTCTGCGTCAGGTTCCTCCCTCCAGAGGCGGAGCATCACACTGAATCTGAGCCAGATTAGACGTGTTTGACGCCCTGAAGGTCGCGGCCCCGCCTGAGATGGGGCTCTTTCCTTCTGTCTTTGTGCCCTGAGGTTCTCACAGAACATTTTTTTTTATCTTCCAAAGATTTTCTCTGATGCAAATAAATGTGACTTTAATCAAATTAGGGAAATTTTCATAAGCCATGGAAAGAAAGATAAAATCAGAAGGAGCAGAAAATGAAGCATTTTTTCAGACTCTGACTTTGTGATGCCAAGAGTGATTCAAACATAAATTCTTATTGTTATAGTACTTTTGGGCTGCTTTAAACAAATATTTTTTGACATCAGAAGATAGTGCAAAGATTAAAGAGTCGTTTTCAGAGTGGTGATTAATCGGAATCATTTTCTATTAGAATTTGTTTCTCTGGGGGCTGATTTCACCTATACAGGAGTCGGGAAGGAAATGCACATATAGCGAGCATTATTAGGGACATGGGAAAGCAAATATTGGCCGCCCTGTAATGCCGTCTTTAGTGTCCTGGGAAGAATGTAGAAAGTCCATTATCGTTTCTTCAAAAGTAATTTTAAAATGCAAATATAGATGCTAACAGATTCTTATCTCCATAAGATTGTCAATTTTCTTGCCCCACACTCATTTATTTTTTTATAAAGAATGAAATATGGGGCAGAGATTTATTTGTTGACAGTTACCACAACTAACTCAGTCTCAACTCTCACCTAAATTCTTCCCTGTGTAGAAGCAGTGAAGTAGAAAATAATGAGGGCTGAGTTATTTCTGAAATGTAAAACCTGAAATTGCCAGAATTTACTCAAGTTCCTTGAAGGTAGAGACTTCAGATCTTTTTCTGTTGAATTCTTCCCTAACGATGATGGCTCTTGGTCCTTTAGTTTATTCTGTTGAAACATTAAACTCCAGCCTGTTTCCACTGACCCCAAAATTAAATTGCCGTTCCACATTTATGTCAGTTTTTACTTTCAGTTTATTTTCAAGAAACCAGCTGCATAGTATGCACTTTTTCTCTCTGGAGTTAACTTGGAAATGCTAAAACTTAGAGTCCTGTGAGGTTGGTTTCAATAATGCTCAAATGTCTAACCTAGTTCCTCTGACCTGCTTATTTTGAAAATGCCAGGCATATTTATTGATGTAAATGATATTGATATCAAGAAGGAAAATTTTCAAGATGAGCAGGGGAGAGAAATTTGATAGATAGTTAAATAATGAATTTATATTTAACTATTAATGCCTAATTCTTATAAGAGCTGCTATGACCTTATAGATTGTAAGAATATTTTAGAACCATGGTTCTTATATCCATTCTTAATGTATCCATTTTTTGGTAGTGTCAAAAGTCTACTATCTGAGGAGAAAAAGTCAATACTTGAAACTTGCTCGTACATATATGATATTCATCTATTCTAAATAATGTTTCATCAATATTTAGCATATTTCAGACTAATCTTCTGAGGAAGGGGGTGTACAAGAAGTCGATGAAGTTTGAATTTAGGTTCCTTAGTCCTCTTTCCCATCTCTGAGACTTGGAGCCAGTGTCCCATCCCTTTCTCAACCCACTGCACCCCTCCGCCTACCCGACACGCACACCCCAGGATCCCAGATTTCTTTCCATATTTTCTTCCTTATCACTTCCATTTATTTCCCCCATACAACCCTATTTTCTGAGAAATTATTTGAATCTTAATGGGAGTAGAGTGTATATCCGCATTTCCCAAACTGTCATGAGTCTGAGAGATCTTAAGCGGGCACATTCCGGGAACACAGTATTCCATACCCCAAAATGCTTGGGGAGTGTGCATGCTCAATGCTCCCCTTGGGATTTCAAAACCCAAGTTAATATATGAAATTTTCTGAAAATGGTTCAAGAAACTTATTTTTGTTTTACAATTAAACAAGTCAACTCGTTTGCTGAAGGAAAGACCAGTCTAGCCGTATCTCTTACTATCTCTAAATAGATATAGCTCTTAACAACAGCTTGAGATGGGCTAACTTTTGTCAGGAAAGAAGGATAGGTTATATCCCTGAGCATGTAAACAGCCTTCTAGTTCCCTCTAAGCAAAGCTCTCATAGGCTCACGCCTGGTTCAGAAATTCTCCCTCCAGCACGAGAGCGCGTGAGCTTGATACAGGTGAGTATGTTTTCAGGGATGTGATTGTGGCCAGATCATAAAACAAGACTTATAAGGAGTTCAAGATTTATCAGATCCATATTGGGGAACCATGAAAAGCTTTTAAAGGAGAAGGTGTGTGACAAGATTTGTGTTGTCTAAGATAATCGAGGTGGCAGCGCAGAGGGCGTGGGAAGAGGAATGGACTCAGCCAGCCAATTTAAGGTTGTTATAGTAATCCCAGAGGGAATGTTGAGGCCCTGGATTGGGATCACAGCTATGCAAAGGCATTGAGAAACACATTTGAGGAAGATTAAGCACAAGAAAATAGGGGGAAGTAATATGCTGTGATGACTCAGTTTTCTAGCTTGAGTTGACAATGGTAATATAATTAACTGAAACAGAACAAAGAAGAAAAGTTGGGAGAATGGAGGGGCGGGAGTAATGAGTTCGATTTTGGTCTTATATAAGTAATGAGAACAAGCCGGTTTAAATGAAACCATACTTGCTAGGTTGCCTCGGGGTGAAAGGAGCAGTGAGATATTCTCTCTAGGATGTGGCGGTGCCCGCTTATTGCCAGTGGGCCCCATGCCTCTATCTCTTTTCTTGTTGACTGACTAGTCACCACTCTTTGACATTTTCCATGGTTTTGCCTCACAGGGTTTTGTCTACCTGTCAAGATTTTCTTTCAATCACTGTGAGTGAAAGGCTGGGCCAAAGTGATTTAAGGGGAAAAAACTTGCAAAAAGACTACCGTGGCTTTAGTCCATAAATAAAAATAATATGGCCGTTGGTGCAGTCAGTAGTTACATTATGTCTTTGCAAATGGGTTTGATTTTTAAACTTAAGATTCTCAAAGAGCAAATGTATAATTCTTTCTAAACCAGATGATTGTTAATAAGATATTTAAGAATCAACTTACGTGCATGCCACCCCAAGACAGAGAGAGTGAGCGAACACAGGTTTAATCAGTGTAACTAGAGTAAGAGGCTGCCTGTTTGGTGTAATGGGCAAAAGTGATCGAAAGACTCTCAAATATATGTGTCTTTAGCTTGCCCCAGTAGCAAAATTATTGATCATGTCTTTAGGTGGAAGTGGCAGGGGTAAAATTGCTCCCACTGAGACATAAATAAAATGGGCTTTAGTATTGGTTGTACCAAGGACTCTGTGACTTTGAATAAGTCAATTAATTTTTGAAGTTCATTATCTTCATGTTAAAAAATGGCGTGATAATAACTACCTCGCTTTTATCACAATGCTATTATAAGCATCAACTGAGATCATATGTAAAGTATTTTATAGTTTATAAAGGGACAAACTCATGTATGGAATTAACATTTTTGAGCTGAAACACCGAAGTTGTCCATTAGAAATGAAATATACCATTTTAAAGAGATAATACCACTATTAGTTCAAATTAATTTCACAGATTAGCTGATAAGGCCAATGAATAATTTAGATGGGGAAGTGGTTTAAAAATATTTAGGCAAGGGGCCTGCCTGGCAGCTTAGCGGTTAAGTTCGCACATTCCACTTTGGTGGCCTGGAGTTTGCCAGTTCGGATTCTGGGTATGGACCTACGTACTGCTCATCAAGCCATGCTATGGCAAGCGTCCCACATATAAAATAGGGTAACATGGGCACGAATGTTAGCTCAGGGCCAATCTTCCTCAACAAAAAGAAAAAAGAAGAGGATTGGCAGTGGATGTTAGCTCAGAGCTGATCTTTCTCAAAAAAAAAAAAAATTTAGGCAGAGGGCTGACATGAAAATACTTGGCTTCTGGGAAGGAGGAAAGTATTTTAGAGTGAGAACAAGTGCGTAGTATGAAATGGAGGTCATCAAATCAGGTTTTCCTACAATTTTGCACAGAGCTAATCCTGTTGAAATGAATATGTGTTTGAAAGCTGATATTTTGCTTTCTGAACAATAAGTGGACTAATGTATTTAATAGTAAGGATGCAGTATAGTGGTGCAGGAAAGTTCAGGGCTCTTTTCTAAGTAATTCTTGGAGCATCCCCCCTCTATCGCTCCCTCTGCTCTGCTCAAGATACACACACACACACACACAGGCACATACACACATGCACACACTTGCACACGCTCCATTTCCATATACCATGCTGTTTCCTCTGTCCTGGAAAGGCTTTGCCTCTCCTAATGTTACTTGGATGATATATAGTGATGCTTCAGGACTCAGTTCAGGTATCAACTCCACTTTCCCAGATGCCCGAAGTGGCCTAAGTAATCCTCCTTTTTGGTCCTCATGCACCCTGGGCCTTATTTAATCATGGTACTGACTCTATTACATAGTTATAGATAACATTACATACAACCCCCACACACATAAACAGTGTGTTTACCTATTTACCTCCTACTGAGGACTGTGAGCTCTTAGGATCATATGGAATTAATATTTATTTCCATTGAATCTACTGCAATGTCTCATAAATTAAAAAATACCCAGGGGCTGGTCCACTGGCACAGCAGTTAAGTTTGCATGTTCCGCTTCATCGGCCCCGGATTTCCCGGTTCAGATCCCAGGTGCGGACGTGGCACCGCTTGACAGGCCATGCTGTGGCAGGCGTCCCACATATAAAGCAGAGGAAGATGGGCACAGATGTTAGCTCAGGGCCAGTCTTCCTCAGCAAAAAGAAGAGGATTGGCAGCAGATGTTAGCTCAGGGCTAATCTTCCTCAAAAAAAAAAAATACACAATACATGTTCAGAGTCAACTGAACATGAGGTTTTTAGAGAACTGCATGATGCAAAGAAAAGTCCTTGGTGAGCTTTTGGAAGGTGTGGTGGTGGTGTGGTCGTAGTGGCGGTGTAGAAGAAGGTTTAGAGGCAGACATGGGATCTCCAAATTATAAGCTATTAGGTCGTTTGTTTATTTTAGATTCACGCATGCTTTCATTTGCTTGTTCTACAAAACTGTCTAACACTTGCTTTGTTCCAGCCACTGTGGGGAAAAAAGATGAATCTGCTATAGGGCTTATAGAGGGAAATAGAAGGTATACAACTAAACGCAAGGCACAAAAGGAAAAACGTGCAGAGGGCATCATGGCAGAGTCCTGGAGAGCTCAGTCTTTCCATTTAAACCGCCCATTTTCTAATCTTTGCTCTACAATTTACTAACATGCAACCTTAAGAAAGGTACTTAACCTTTCTGTGCCTCAGTTTGCTCGTCTGAAAAATGAGGACAATAGGACAACATACATTACGTTATTGCTTTGTTGTAAGCATTATGTGAGTTAGTCTCTGACAAAATTATTTCTAGTTAGCTATTTGGGGTTTTCTAAATTATTTCCATGCAGCAGCGGGACTATTGTGTCAATGAGCATCAACACATTCTTAGGCACATTGATATGTTTTACTAAATTGCCTTTTAAAATATTGTACCGATTATTTTAAAAGCAACTATTAAAGAATTTATCAGTTTTCGTGCAACCTTGCCAACATTTGCCTTTTGCTAATATAGATGCAAAATAGTATTTCATAGTTTTTAAAAAATTTGTGTAGGCATAGTCGGCATGGTTGAGCATTCTGTCTTACACTCTGATTCTATTTGTATGCCTCTTATGTGAATCATTTGTGGGTGTTTTTCCTCCTTTGGCAGAATGTGGGCTGAATATAAAGAGATGATTCCAATAGCCTATTTGGCATTCCATGATAGATGTTGAACATTTCCTTCTTCCAAAACAATTTCTTCCCTTGGTTTACAATGCTATAAATACTCTCCTGTATTTCCCCTAGCCTCTGGTGGATGCTCCTTCTGAGCTTGCTTTGCTGGCTCATTTTGTGACTGGCTTTTAAATATTGGTACTTTATATTCTCCCCACAGATGAACAAGCAGGTTCATATACCAGCAATATGCTGATGGCTCCCACATTTCTTTTTCCAGCCCAAACTTTTTCTCTAACTCCAGTTTTATTTGCTCCAAATCTTGAAGATCACAACAGCAACTAGTTTCAACATGTCCCAGTATAAACTCTTGATTCCTCTCACCCCAGTCCTTGTTCTTTTATAATATTTAAAATCTCAAGTGACTGGTACTGACACTATTCATTTTACATAAACAAGAACATTCAGGGTCGTTTTGATATCTCTCTCATCCAAAATGATCACGGTCTTTTTAAATTTCCCCTTCTCTGTATCAAATCTGTCCCATTCTCTTCTTCTCTGATATCAATCAAACTTAAGAATCTATTCTCTTGTCTAAACTACTGGAATATATTCTTGAAAGATCTTCTTGCACCCCACATTGTAATCACAGAGATGCTTTTAACATTCAAATTTAACATGCAAATTTTACTGCTTAAAACTCTTCCTGACACCCTACTGGCATTAGAATTAAAATCACAGTCCTGAATATAGTCCACAAAGCCCTGTATTCTCTGTCCTGCCCTCTCCCCACTCTCCCGGAGCACTGTTACTCCAATTGCTCTCCGTTTTCTCATGTCGTCACATCATGCTCCTTCCCATCTCAGGCCGTCAGCACAAATTGCTTTCTCTGCACCATTTCCCGTCATCTAGATGCTCCCTACCCTTTACCAGTCAGCTCAGAAGTCATTTACATAGGAAGGCTTCCCTGAAATCACAGCTAGATAAGGCCCCCTGCTAGCGCTACTTCCTGCAGCCTGAACTTGCCCTTCCCCATGACAGTTATCTAAGTATAATTAAGTATTTGATGAAGTAATTAGTAAAATCATTGATTCCTCCCATAGACCATGAGCCCAACAAGAGCAAGGCTAGTACAGAGAAGGAACTAGTAAGTATTGATGATTAAAAAGCATATATATATCTTGGTCTACTTACTTAAACTTTTTGAACTTCATTTTTCTAGTTTTTAAAATGGAAATTCCTATTCTGAGTACCTCACAAGGTTACTGCAAAGATTATATATGATAATATATATAAAACCATTTGTGAACTTGACAGTAAGATAGAAATATTTCTCCAACTTTATTCAAATAAACTATTTCCACTTGAAGTCTGTGGGATTTGAAACATGTATTTGAATAATGTTTGGGGGCTTAAGTTGAAGTAAGATCTCTGGGTGTCCAACTTGTAAAATAGACTGCTTGTTAAATTTGCCCTCTTTCTCCTTTTCCGGCAGGCTTCTGGCAGTGTGTCATTACTAAAGGTCAGCTAACCTTGATTGACTCTGCATTGCACAATAGCCTTTTCCTGGACTAAATGAAAAAAAGTGACAACCAAAGAGAAGGTCCAGGTGCCTGCTATCTAGGTGCCACCTTGATTTAGGGAATAAAGATAAAGCATGTGTGTTTCCCTGTTTGATGTATAACATTTATATAACTTAGAACTCTCCATACATGATGCTCTAAGAGGTGCATGGTCTGATCATACAATTTCAAAGAAGTTTCTCAAAGGCAAATGACAAAGTCTTCTCCCACCTCTTTTGTTCTGCTCCATGTGGGGAGCAGATGAATCTGGTATTTTGGAAAAGGAGGATGTGGAAGACTACTGTAACTTTGCTTTGTTGGGTCAGCTGGATCTCGCAAACTAGGTCAAGTTAGTTATAAATTAGTAGGCCCGTTGATTTGTGCATACACCAAGAAATCCTGGGACCCTAAGAAATCACGCCCGATGAGGGATGAAGTGCTGTTATAAACCAGCATCAGCAATGCATGGAGAGGAGAGAGCATAAATCAGAGTGAAAGGACACTCCTATATTAAATATTATTCCAAAGGTAAGAACTGTGCTAAGGAGATGAATAACAAATGAATATAAAAGTGTCCAAAGGAAAAGATTTAATGCATATTGTGTAAGTTAATCCAGTTATCTAGTTATTTTAACTTTATTTAATGTATGTTGGGTGCCCAACACTTCCTAATTGGGTCTGATTATAATTATATATGAGCAAATTTGGGAGAAATATTCTTTTACACTATATGTTATTGTATATATATAATAAAATTAATATATTTTATATTAAAATGATTATTTTCGTAAGTAATGAGTACAGACCTACCTTTAAATATATTGGGAGCTCTCTTTTTATGTGTGCGTGCATCTGTGTGTGTATGTGTGTATTCTTTCTATCATCTATCTATCTTGAAGGGATATAGCAATTATTTTAGGTAATAACTTGCTTTACAATTTAGAAAGATCCCAACTTTAGAATCTTTCCTTTTTATTAGCTCCTTAGTGCTTGGTAGACCGAACTCACTATAAAGACCTAAAATTAGTTCAATGCTTGAGAAAATGTTAACAGCAACAACAAAAAATGCCTTGAGAGGGAGATAGTGTAAATTGATTTTAACCTTTTTTATTTGGCTTCTGATAATTTTTTTTTTTAAAGCATTCTTTTTTTTTTTTTTTCCTTTTTCTCCCCAAAGCCCCCAGGTACATAGTTGTATATTCTTTATTGTGGGTCCACCTAGTTGTGGCATGTGGGACGCTGTCTCAGCGTGGTTTGATGAGCAGTGCCATGTCCGCGCCCAGGATTCGAACCAACGAAACACTGGGCCGCCTGCAGTGGAGCATGCAAACCTAACCACTCGGCCACGGGGCCAGCCCCAGTTTCTGATAATTTTAAGCTAATTTTAAAGATTTGTGCCAACAATTCTGAAAATAAGCTAAAAATAGTACCATTTTATGATTGTATTTTCTAGATTGATCTTTTTATATTTTTTGATAATTTTATTTAAAAAATTATATTTTATGTTTTACTATAATGGAAATATTAAAAAATATATAATAAATATACTTAATTTTAAATTTATAATATAATTCAATGTTAGAGAGAAGACAGCAGAAATAAAAGGCCCAACAATCTTGAATTGGGTTCTTTATACATAATTTAAAATTATTGAGTTTGTGTTAAGTAGACCCAATATATATATATCATAAAGCATTTTGCAAATAAATATTGCTTTACTAATATCTTTTGTTAATGTATTTCCTGATTGTATTTTAGCTTTTTGTGTTGAATGTTTGTGATATTTATGTAATCCTGTAATTCTCCTTTCCTTTATCACTATGAGCGACACTGAACAGCTGGTGTTACTTTTTAGCCACATAACATCTTACAGACACTGTTAACCTATGAAAACACTGTGCTTTTTCTTAATCATTTACATACTCTAGAGTATTCATTAGGTGGTAATTCAAAATAGTTGACATATCTATATCTCCATTTATTACATATATACACCATATAGGATATTTAACACCCTATTATTTACTTATTTTACATTGTAATTTGGCATTAACAAAAAGCACAGGAATACAGAGCCAGAATTATGTACAGTCATGCACCGCGTAACGACATTTCAGTCAACAGTGGACCACATATACAACAGTGGTCCCATAAGATTAGTACCATACAGCCTAGGTGTGTGAATGCTGTAGGGGAGGAAGAAATTTTCTTCTACCTTCCTAGTTTCTTCTGGCTGGTCTAAAAATTAAGTTGACATGAGACGGATTAACAGGAGAGAAATAAATTAAAGTTTAATAACGTGTATACATGGGACAAACCCAGGAAAACTGAGTCCCTCACCAAAGTGGTGAAAGCCCTCACCCTCAATTTCATCCTCAGCTAAAGACAAAAAGAAGATGTTGCGGGTGGGAGAGTCAGGGACTTCAGAGCGAAGGAAGGCAATTCACAGGTAGGTGAAAAGGAGCAAACATTTGGAAAACAAGTGTTTGGCCACACAGAAACAGAAGAAGACAGAGGAGAACCCAACAAATGGGCTTTTCTAGGCTCCCCCTTGTCTACCACCTAGTTCACGCTATGCTAAAGCTATAGCATGCTTCCTGAGACAGGTTTTTTTTTTGTTTTTTTTTTATTAATGTTATGATAGATTACAACCTTGTGAGATTTCAGTTGTACATTTTTGTTAGTCATGTTGTGGGTACACCACTTCCCCCTTTGTGCCCTCCCCCCACCCCCCCTTTTCCCTGGTAACCACCGATCTGATCTCCTTATCAATATACTAACTTCCACCTATGAGTGGAGTCATATAGAGTTCGTCTTTCTCTGACTGGCTTATTTCACTTAACATAATACCCTCGAGGTCCATCCACGTTGTTGTGAATGGGCCAATTTTGTCTTTTTTTATGGCTGAGTAGTATTCCATTGTGTATATATACCACATCTTCTTTATCCAATCATCAGTTTCTGGGCATGTAGGTTGGTTCCACGTCTTGGCTATTGTAAATAATGCTGCGATGAACATAGAGGTGCAACGGACTCTTGAGATTTCTGATTTCAGGTTCTTAGGATAGATACCCAGTAATGGGATGGCTGGGTCATAGGGTATTTCTATTTTTAACTTTTTGAGAAATCTCCATACTGTTTTCCATAGTGGCTGTACCAGTTTGCATTCCCACCAACAGTGTATGAGGGTTCCTTTTTCTCCACAACCTCTCCAACATTTGTCGCTCTTGGTTTTGGATGTTTTTGCCAGTCTAACGGGCGTAAGGTGATATCTTAGTGTAGTTTTGATTTGCATTTCCCTGATGATTAGCGATGATGAACATCTTTTCATGTGTCTATTGGCCATATTCATATCTTCTTTTGAGAAATGTCTGTTCATGTCCTCTGCCCATTTTTTGATTGGGTTGTTTGTTTTTTTGTTGTTAAGCAGTGTGAGTTCGTTGTATATTATGGAGATTAACCCTTTGTCGGATAAGTGGCCTGTAAATATTTTTTCCCAATTAGTGAGCTGTTTTTTTGTTTCAATCCTGTTTTCCATTGCCTTGAAGAAGCTCTTTAGTCTGATGAAGTCCCATTTGTTTATTCTTTCTGTTGTTTCCCTCAACTGAGGAGTTATAGTGTCCAAAAAGATTCTTTTGAAACTGATGTCAAAGAGTGTACTGCCTATATTCTCTTCCAAAAGACTTATTGTCTCAGGCCTAATCTTTAGGTCTTTGATCCATTTTGAGTTTATTTTGGTGTGTGGTGAAAAAGAATGGTCAATTTTCAATCTTTTGCATGTGGCTGTCCAGTTTTCCCATTTGTTGAAGAGACTTTCTTTTCTCCATTGTAGGCCCTCTGCTCCTTTGTTGAAGATTAGCTGTCCATAGATGTGTGGTTTTATCTCTGGGCTTTCAATTCTGTTCCATTGATCTGTGGACCTGTTTTTGTACCAGTACCATGCTGTTTTGATCACTGTAGCTTTGTAGTATGTTTTGAAATTGGGGATTGTGATTCCGCCGGCTTTGTTTTTCTTGCTCAGGATTGCTTTAGCAATTCGCGGTCTTTTGTTGCCCCATGTGAATTTTAGGATTGTTTGTTCAATTTCTGTGAAGAATGTTCTTGGGATTCTGATTGGGATAGCATTGAATCTGTAGATTGCTTTAGGTAGTATGGACATTTTAACTATGTTTATTCTTCCAATCCATGTGCATGGAATGTCTTTCCATCTCTTTATGTCATCGTCAATTTCTTTCAAGAAAGTCTTGTAGTTTTCATTGTATAGATCCTTCACTTCCTTGGTTAAGTTTATCCCAAGGTATTTTTTTCTTTTCATTGAGATTGTGAATGGGATTGAGTTCTTGAGTTCTTTTTCTGTTAGTTCATTGTTAGTGTATAGAAATGCTACTGATTTATGTATGTTGATTTTATACCCTGCTACTTTGCTGTAGTTGTTGATTATTTCTAATAGTTTTTCTATGGATTCTTTGGGGTTTTCTATATATAAGATCATGTCGTCTGCAAACAGCGAGAGTTTTACTTCTTCGTTACCTATTTGGATTCCTTTTATTTCTTTTTCCTGCCAAATTGCTCTGGCCAGCACCTCCAGTACTATGTTGAATAGAAGTGGTGAAAGTGGGCACCCTTGTCTTGTTCCTGTCCTCAGAGGGATGGCTTTCAGTTTTTGTCCATTGAGTATGATGTTGGCTGTGGGTCTGTCATATATGGCCTTTATTATGTTGAGGTACTTTCCTTCTATACCCATTTTATTGTGGGTTTTTATCATAAATGGGTGTTGGATCTTGTCGAATGCTTTCTCTGCATCTATTGAGATGATCATGTGGTTTTTGTTTTTCATTTTGTTGATGTAGTGTATCACGTTGATTGACTTGCGGATGTTGAACCATCCCTGTGTCCCTGGTATAAATCCCACTTGATCATGCTGTATAATCTTTTTGATGTATTGCTGTATTCGGTTTGCCAAAATTTTGTTGAGGATTTTTGCATCTATGTTCATCAGTGATATCGGCCTGTAGTTCTCCTTCTTTGTGTTGTCCTTGTCAGGTTTGGGGATCAGAGTAATGTTGGCTTCATAGAATGTGTAAGGGAGTACTCCATCTTTCTCAATTTTCTGGAACAGTTTGAGAAGAATAGTTATTAAGTCTTCTTTGAATGTTTGGTAGAATTCTCCAGAGAAGCCGTCTGGTCCTGGACTCTTGTTTTTGGGGAGGTTTTTGATTACCGTTTCTATTTCCTTACTTGTGATTGGCCTATTCAGATTCTCCATTTCTTCCTGATTCAGTTTGGGGAGATTGTAGGAGTCAAGGAATTTGTCCATTTCTTCCAGGTTGTTCAATTTGTTGGCATATAGTTTTTCATAGTATTCTCTTATGATCTCTTGTATTTCATTGGTATCTGTTGTGATTTCTCCTCTCTCATTCCTAATTTTATTTATTTGCGATTTCTCTCTTCTTTTCTTGGTGAGTCTGGCTAAGGGTTTTTCAATTTTGTTAATTCTTTCGAAGAACCAGCTCTTTGTTTCATTGATCCTTTCTATTGTCTTTTTTGTTTCAATATCATTTATTTCTGCTCTTATTTTTATTATTTCCCTCCTTCTACTGACTCTGGGCTTTGTTTGTTCTTCTTTTTCTAGTTCTGTTAGGTGTCGTTTGAGGTTGCTTATGTGAGCTTTTTCTTGTATAGTGAGGTGAGCCTGTATTGCGATGAATTTACCTCTTAGGACTGCTTTTGCTGCATCCCAAATGATTTGGTGTGTCGTGTTCTCATTTTCATTTGTCTCCAGATAATATTTGATTTCTTCTTTAATTTCTTCAGTGATCCATTGTTTGTTCAGAAGCGTGTTGTTTAGTCTCCACATTTTTGCACCCTTCTCTGCTTTTTTCTTGTAGTTGATTTCTAGTTTCATAGCATTATGATCAGAAAAGATGCTTGATATTATTTGAACTCTCTTGTATTTATTGACTTTTGCTTTGTTTCCCAAAATATGGTCAATCCTTGAGAATGTTCCATGTGCACTTGAGAAGAATGTGTAACCTGCTGTTTGTGGATGAAGTGTCCTATATATATCTGTTAAGTCCATCTGGTCTAATTTTTCATTTAATTCTGTTATTTCCTTGTTGATTTTCTGTCTGGATGTTCTGTCCATTGGTGTTAATGGTGTGTTGAGGTCCTCTACTATTATTGTATTGTTGTTGATGTCTTCTTTTAGTTCTATTAAGAGTTGCTTTACAAATTTTGGCACTCCTGTGTTGGGTGTGTATATATTTATAAGTGTTATGTCTTCTTGGTGGAGAGTCCCTTTTATCATTATATACTGTTCCTCTTTGTCTTTCTTTATCTGTTTTGCTTTGAAGTCTACCTTGTCTGATATTAGTATAGCGACACCTGCTTTCTTTTGTTCATTATTAGCTTGGAGTATTGTTCTCCATCCCTTCACTCTGAGTCTGTGTTTGTCTTTGGGGCTGAGGTGTGTTTCCTGGAGGCAGCATATTGTTGGGTCTTGTTCTTTGATCCATCCTGCCACTCTGTGTCTTTTGATTGGGGAGTTCAATCCATTTACATTTAGAGTGATTATTGAGATGTGGGGGCCTACCACTACCATTTTATGTCTTGTTTTCTGGTTTTCTTCAATTTCCTTTGTTTCTCGTCCCATGGTTTAATCTGTTCTGATGAAGAGCTGCTACTCTCTGTTGTTGTCCTTCTACTTAGCTCCTCTGCTCTTGGTTTTGTAGCCCCTTTCCTTTTTTTGATTTTTCAGGAATGAGGGTTTTCCTGAGGATTTCCTGAAGAGGAGGTTTTGTGGCAATGAACTCCCTTAATTTTTGTTTATCTGGGAAAGTTTTTATTTCTCCATCGTATTTGAAGGATATTTTCGCTTGGTAGAGAATTCTTGGCTGTAGATTTTTGTCCTTCAGATTTTTGAATATATCATTCCACTCTCTTCTAGCCTGTAAAGTTTCTGCCGAGAAATCTGCTGATAGCCTGATGGGGGTTCCTTTGTAGGTTAGTTTCTTTTGCCTGGCTGTCCTTAGTATTTTCTCCTTGTCGTTGACTTTTGCTAGCTTCACTACTATATGCTGTGGGGTTGGTCTTCTTGCATTGATAAAGTTTGGAGATCTATTGGCTTCTGTCACCTGAAGATCCATCTCTCTCACCAGATTTGGGAAGTTCTCAGCCATTATTTCTTTGAATAGGCTTTCTGCCCCTTTCTCCTTCTCTTCTCCCTCTGGTATACCTATAATCCTTACATTGCATCTCCTAATTGTGTCTGATAATTCTTGGAGAGTTTCTTCATTTCTTTTTAGTCTTGCTTCTCTCTCCTCCTCTGCCTGCAGCAATTCTATATTGCCATCTTCCAAATTGCTAATTCTTTCCTCCATATTATCAGCCCTACTGTTCAGAGCATCTAGATTTTTCTTAATCTCCTCTATTGTGTTCTTCATTTCCAATATTTCTGTTTGGTTCTTCTTTATCGTATCAAACTCTTTTGTGACATAGCTCCTGAACTTGTTGAGTTGTCAGTCAGAATTCTCTCTTAACTCATTGAGTATTTTAATGATGGCTGTTTTGAAGTCATCATCATTTAGGTTATATATCTCATTTTCTTTGGGATTGTTTTCTGTGTATTTGTTATTTTCTTTCTGTTCTGGAGATTTAATGTATTTTTTCATATTGCTTGATGTTGTTGATTTGTGCCTCCGCATAGAGATAGAGTTTAGTTGCTCCTTTCACTTGTTTCAGCTGTTTATACTGCACGAACCAGGAACCCTGTCCGCAGTTGCTAACTGGGCCTGGGCCCCTCCTCGTAGTCACAGTGGTCCTTTGGATTCCCTCCTCTGCCGTGGGGGCCGTCACAGGGGGGCTTCAGGCTGCTGGTGCCTACAGTTGCAGCCCACCTAGATGTGCTCCCTCCTTGGGGTCTGCAACGGTGTTATGGGCTTTTCCAGCGGCCAGGGGTAGGATCACTTATATTTGTCACTCCGTCGCTGTCGCTACCCACAAAATCTCACTTGTCCACTATGGGTCGCAGCAGAGCTATTGGCATCTTCTACAGTCTGTGGTTAGTTTACCTAGCTATGCTACTTTTGTCCCGGGGTCTTCCAGCCTTGTGGCTGCCGGATGGGTGCTTTCTACTAGTGCTGTGCAGAGGCTTTCCCTGAGGCTGCTGTGAGCCTGTAGGGTTTCCCCCTAGGCTACGGAGCTGGGTCCCTGGAACTCCCTCCAGCCCCAGTCCTGTTCCCCAGGAACTCGGGGAGCCCTTTTCCCTGTCTTGGGGGATAGCCGGAGATCCTGATTTCAGTGGTAGCTGGTCAGCTGCTGCCCTGCCTGATATTCTCCTCTCCGGGACCCTCCCGGTATTGTGGATGCTGGGCATGACCCCTTCGCTAATAGCAGACAGAGAGTTTTGTCTGCTGCCCGGGCAGAACTCTGGAGCTTCCCCTCCAGGCCACGGAGCCGGCCTCTGGAGCTTCACTCAGCCCCAGTCCTCTCTGAGATCTCCGAGATCTCCAGCAATCCCCAGCCCCGCGGGGCGGGCAACGGCAGCCTGGGGTCACCTCGCCCTCTGGGATTCCCTCCGGGACCTTCCTGGAGTTGTGAATTCTGGGCGTGGCCCCTCCGCTAATGGCAGACAGAGAGCCCTGTCTGCTGCCCAGACGGAACTCTGGAGCTTCCCCTCCGGGGTGCAGAGCCAGCCCCTGGAGCTTCACCTAGCCCCAGTCCGCTCAGAGATCTCCGGCAATCCCTAGCCCCACCGTGCAGGCAGTGGCAGCCGGGGGACCTCCGTACCCTCAGCGACTCTCTCTGGGACCCTCCGGGCGCCGTGAACACCAGGCAGGATCTCCCCGCCAATGGCGGGGAGAGACTCTCCCCGCGGGCCCAGGTGTGCAACTCCAAAGTTTCCCTCTGCATTTAGGAGTAATTGCGGGGGGTTTAGGTAGGGTTCTGGTCACCTGTTTCCACCATCGCTCCTCTGTTGTGTGCTCGCTCCTGCCCTAGATGTGTGTTGATCTTCTGGGGGTGTCCGTTGGAAGAAAGTCGCTTGCGGGTACTAGGCTGTTCGGTCGGGGTCGGAGAGTTTTCACCTATTTCCACATCCTCCCGGAGGGAAAGTCCATCCGCCTTCTGATGTATAGTCGCGTGGGTCTCTCAGACGTCCTGAGATGCTGTCTGGATATCCTTTGTTAAGCAATAAGTGTCCAAATAATTGTAGACTCGAAGGGGGAGAGACAAAGAGGACTACTCACGGTGCCATCTTGGATCTCCTCTCCCTGAGACAGGTTTTTTAATCTGAATTCTTTTAGGCAGTTAAAGGGGAGGTAGCAAGAAAAATTTTCTAAGTCTTTTGTTTCTTAAAAATAATCAGCCTAAAATAATCCTCATGTTAAAGAGACAAATTTTGGGGTGACAAATTTTTTCCCCTTCAGCACACTCTACGATGTTCGCACAACCACTAAATTGTCTCAGGAAGTATCCCTGTTGTTAAGCGACGCATGACTGTCTTATGTCTGGTCTAATTGCAAAGCTCACATATAATTGGTAATTATTAAATTCTGATTAGTTGTCATGAAATGTGCTTTGTCCTACTAGTATTTATTCATCTTCACTTTAATATATTCAGAGCCTCTATTTTTCCAATTCTCTCATTTCTTATTTCATCTCTCTGCCTTTATTCTTGCACTTTCATTCTTAAGAGCTGCAGTTTTACTTTTTTTTGTCTTTTTCTTTAAAAAAATTTTTTTTGCAGCATAGTAGTAAATGTGTTTGATCTTTTTAATGCATAAGTCTCAACTTTTTGCTGGGTCTTTGGAGATGTTCTGTCAGGTTTTTTCTTTCCCTCTTTCCTGCAGCAGTGAATACATTGCCCCCAGTTACATAGTAATTGCTACAAAAAGCAGGACAATGCTAGGAGTCAGAGTACAGATCTGAAAAAATAAAATGACAAGAGTTAAAAATACCTGTGCACCACTCGGGGCAGAGCTTATGACAGCAGCTTCCATGTTTCCAGTGAAAGTTAAGCCACAATTAACAAGAGGTCACAATGAATGGATTGTTTAACACGTCTTCATCGAGGACTATATTTATGTCCTATTCCCAAGATTGTTCTGGATGCTTTAAAGAATTGCTCGTGCTGCAGTGTCGTGGCGGAGCGTGTCAGACACAGCTGAGCATTCAGCTAATTACTACCTCAGAGTACCTGTCTTTCTGATCCAGTGTCCTAAAATTTTTGTTGCAATTTTGAAAGTGACAAATTTCAAGAAGCTAGTTTCTACGCTGTAACTATCTAAGGAGGCTTCAAGAGCAACATGGTAGTCGCCATCTGAGCTCATATAAAAGCCAAGTTCAAATGTAGAAGGGACAACTTTTATTTTAAATATTTTATTTAATCAAATTCAAATAGAAATACGTCTTTAGCATATGCTGATTCAGTGGACTGTGTAACCTTTTTTTAAGGGTTTCTTCTGAAACTTAGAAAATTTCAATTTGACCTCAACTATATCTCTATATGTTCATTTGTCCCTTTACTTATCTGTTAAATGTATATACAGAAAAGTCCTAGTTTTTATAATTTTAATTTTTGGTTCATATTTTTGGTAACATATGTCGTTTTAGCTGAAAATTATACAAATGACACAAAATATATTTCTTAGCATTTTCCTTGTTTTTAAAAAATTCTGACACATGGTTTCACATTTTAATATTTTAGAAATAGAAATCAGAATACATCATATTTTATATTCCTCATTAAAAACAAATGAGCACCACCACCACCCAAAACATTTAAGAATAAAAAGTAGAGTGTATATATATATATATATAATGTTTTTGTCATCACTTCCTATATAAGATTTATCATTAGATTGTCACCTTAGTTGAGTTATAGCTTTTGTAATACCATATATAGACGGATTTTAACATAGTTGTGAAGTTCTAATTTTTGCCATGTTTTCAGAGATAACACTACGGTAGAAAATGAAAACAAAAAGGTACTATATCTTCAGAATGTTGTCCGTCATATGCCAATCAACATAACTAAGGACAATAGAAATAGCCAAATTTCTCATATATATATGTGAATATAGTAAAACTTGTAGTACTGACATGACAAAGGAAGGAGTGACCGATATGTGTCATGACGGGTTATCTTTCAGGCAAAAAACATCTTCAAACCTTTAAGTGACTTTCAAGTAAGTAGTCTGACTTTTCCAGTGCATGATACTCTGAGGGGAGGGGTGTGGAATTAGACAAACCAAGGTTTCAAGGAAATTGAAGATCATCTATGTCAATTTTTCAGACTGTACAGTCAGGGAAAGGCATATTCCCCTGGTCTCCCACGAGACACTGTCTTTCCTGTGTGCTCTCACTGTTGCACACTGTGGCATTTGGCACAAGATGATGACTATCGCCCACTTAGTTGTTTGTATCTCCCATTAAATGATAAATTTCTTGAACACAGAGTGGGCCATGGGCTCTGTGTCCTTAGAGCACAGCAGCATAGCTAGAACACAGTAGAGAGCGTTGTTGAATAAGTGAATGATGACTGACTCCTTTCTACAGTAAGTAGCCACCAATAGATATTTGAAAACATCGAGGCTAGAAGACTCAAAACAATACGTGGCTGTAACTTCCATTTTTAGGGATCTTTTCACTTCTCTTGATCTAAGGTTCTTGTGTGTGTCCTATAAATACTACACATTAACTGATTCCGCTCCCTTGGAATCCTGAGGAGCGGTCCTATGCCTTCTTCTATGTGGCAGTCTCTCAAATACTTGAAGGCAGCTGTCACACTCCTTCCATCACGTCCATTTTGCATTTTCTCTGATTCACTCGTGCTATCTTTTTGTTCTGTTTAAACTGTTGTTTGCTGTTGTAGTAGTATGTTAAGTTACGTTTCTGTTTAGCTCTGCAAAAATTTGTCAACGTCCTAGGTACTCTGCTAGATGGCCTCAGGTGTAAGGAGGAATAGGCATGTATTGCTCTAGGGAAATAGCAGGTAAACTTATAATTCCAAATACTGTGGCATTTTATCATATGACATATCACTTTTGCATGGTGTCTGAGATTCAGGTATGCACAAAGTGCTCTAAGAGCATAGACAATAGGCTTTGAGCCCAACCCAAGAGATCAGATGATCAACTACTGTTTCATTTCAACCTGTTAGATGTGGCGGTTATTCATGTCTGTCAAGGTCTATTTGGATCTTTATTCTATCATATAGATTATGTTCCTTCAAACTTTCCTCATCATTTACAGATTTTATAAGCTTACTTAAAAAAATTATATCTTCGTTTTAAAATTGTTGAAGAATACAAGATTAGGGACTGAGGTTTATGAGATATCTTGAGGACCTTTCCCCAGGTTGATTCAGCCATTAAATGGCTCAGATCAAGATTCCCCATTGTTGATGATGAACAGTTTACATCCTAAAGATTTCCTTAAGATAAACCCATTATACTGTAAAAACCATATTTCTGTTAGGTAACTCAAAACACTCTAAAGTACCCAACTTCATGTGAACACAAATAGTCCATAGTCAATCTATAAATCAAATTGGGGTGAGTTTATCATGAGCCAGGTTTGAGGACTATAGCCCTGGGCCTTCCTTTCCCACTTTCCAAAAAAGTGCCCTTTTGGAAAAATGAGGTCAGGTCAAATTAGTTTTAAACCAAACGGCTTCCTCATATATGCTAATATATCCTACTGCTTGTCATTTATTTATCATTTGTAGAGGAGGAAGACATTTCCTCTACTCACTCTGGGTCCTTCTGGCTGGACAATGAATTAAATTCACATGAGACAGAATAACAGGATAAAATTAAACAAAGCTTTATAACATGTATACCTGGAAGAGACCCAGAAAAACTGAGTAAGTCATCAAAATGGCAGAAGCTCTCACCTTAAATACCACCCTCAGCTAACGACAAAGGAAGATATTTGGGGTGGGGAGTTATGAGAGATTACCAGAAAAGCACAGCAAACAAGAGTAAGGTTATTATGCAGATTTAAGTTCTTGCCTTCTGCATGGATAAGAGTTTCTAGAGATAAGGTCATCCTCCCTCCTTCCTGGTACAGAGAGGGAGACACCTTTACAGATGGAGATTTCCTTTACGATGTAAATGTCTCTTACCAAAGGGTAAGTAAATTCTACTTTTCAGAGTTTCTCTCATGTCTGCAGTTTTTAAAAGTAACCAGCCCAAAGTAATCCTCATGCCAAAGAGATGTATTTTGGGGTGGCCAGTTCCAGTCCCCCACACATTCAAAACATTTCTCTCAGACTGGTAGTTGCTGATGTTCTTGCCCTGTGATAAGTTTTGGACTACAGCACACCTATTTTGTTTCTGAATGGTAGAATTTTGAAAATAGGCCATCTTTCTATTTTATTCTTTCAGATATGCTACACAGAGAAATCTTAGTGAAAACTTAAATATATTTTATTTCCTACTAAACAGTTTTTCTGTAAAGTTTGAATCTGTTTACTTGTGCTCTGCCCTACTGACAGGAGAGAACATGAACCAAAATGGTTTTTTTTTCCATGAACATTTCTCACAACTGACTACCTAAATCCTGTGCTCTGGACCTCTTCTGAGTAACAGTTGGAAACGAGACAGGAGCAAAAGCAAAGCAGCCCTATTTTCCCTGGAGACCGTCATTAACTCAAGGAACACCCAAGTGAATATGTCTCCCTAAGTGTGATAAGGTGATTGCGCTTTTAATGCGTCCTCTGCAGCGTCTAGCATCGCTGGCCACTGCTTCCCCTTTCCCTCTGCTTTCTTTGACATCACGTCCTCCTCATTTTCTCACTGCTTCCTGTGAAGTAACAGGCTGTAATTCTCATCTCTGCATACCCATTGGAATCAACTTGTAATTTTTTTTAAAAAAGATGACACCCAGCATCCCACCCACAAAATTGTGTCTTAATCGATCTGAGGTGGGGGATGGGATGGGCCCTGGAACTGGTAGTTGTAAAACCTCCCTCAGGTAATTCTAATATGGAGTCAGAGATAAGAACCATTTTCTTATATTCTAAGTTGAACTGTATACCATTGCTTACAAAAATGTTAATTTCATATGGTTCAACTTAACATTTTTATCTTTATATATATTTACATTGACACAAATTAGAAAAAAATGATAATAAAAACTAGTGTTTATATAGGACTTAATCTGTGCAAAGCACTTTCTATATATTAACTCATTTAATACCAAAACCCTATGGGCTAGACACTATTAATACTCCCTTTTTTGCAGATGAGGGAACTGAAGCACAGAGAGGTTAACTGATTTGCTCAAGGTCACACAGCAGGTATTCATGAGATGTCCATTTACTGACTAGATTGTAAGCTCCATAAGAGCAAAAATAGTTGTTTTGTTCACTGATGTCTTCCAAGTGTCTGGAACAGTGTCGGGCACATACAGGAGCTTTAGTAGACTTTTTAAAGAGAAAGGGGAAGGCAGAGAATTTGTCTTTTAGTAAAGTATATATGTGAGGTTCAAATTTATGGGAATATTTGTGATTTAAGATTCTTCTCTAGTCTCTTTAGCGTATTACATATATCAAAAGCTGGCAAACACTTTTGATGGGTAGGAAATATTTTGCTTCCATTTTAAGTAAGTAACAGAAATGCAAGGTGTTTCGACTTGTCTCAGAAAAGTCTATAGCTCAGTTGACAAAATGTTTAAATCTACACATTTATTTTTCAGTTTGAGTTTGTAATTATATGGCAAGTAGCTCAAGTTTCCTCCAATCTGTCTCTTTACTGAAAAGCTGTAGGATTTTGCATTGTGTGTGTTTTCACACTTACGTGCAGGAGTCTTAAGATAAAGAAACTTCAAAACTGTATCAAATCTTTTACTGAAAAATTTCAAGGAGAGGTGCTTTTCTTTTCAATCTTTTCATCCTGGTAACAAACCACACTATTTACACTTAAAGTAAATGCTGAAGAGCTGCCAACAATGACATATCCACAAACAGTAAAAAAATGTAAGCAATATCTATTTTTTTCTTGTGTGTGTTAATGTAAATTACAAAACATAAATACTTCCTCCTTTAAATTGTGAATTAAAGTTATTACTCTCGAGGCCGGCTCCGTGGCCGAGCGATTAAGTTCGCGCGCTCCACTGCAGCGGCCCAGGGTTTGGATCCTGGGCGCGGACATGGCACCGCTCGTCAGGCCACGTTGAGACGGCGTCCCACATCCCTCAACTAGAAGGACCTGCAACTAAGATACACAACTATGTACGGGGCGGGGGTTTGGGGAGATAAAGCAGAAAAAAAAAAAATGATTGGTAACAGTTGTTAGCCCAGGTGCCAATCCTTAAAAAAAAAAGGAAGATTGGCAACAGTTGTTAGCCTAGGTGCTAATCTTTGGAAAAAAAAAATAAAGCTATTACTCTCTTTGTAAATAAAATTTTATACCTGGGACCATTGGCATAATAAATTAATTGTATAAAAGAAAGGAAATACATGTATTTTATATACATATATAAGGTTATAGAACATTTGCAAGATTCAGTTCTGTTGAAATTAGACAAGAACATGCTAACCTCCTCCCTTACACTCTAAGGACACATAAGGGGCATTTTGTAGTAATTTCTGCATGCTTTCAGGGACAGAACCCTAATTCTAGCATTTTCCGTTTAGGGAAAGACAGAGGGCTTTTCGTGTTTGATCGCTGCTGGCCAGGTTGCTTGTGAGTCATTTGGTTCTTCTATTAGCTCTTGCTTACGTGCCTTCCTTCTCCCTTGCTGCTCTTGCTGTGTTTTGTACAGCAATATGGGGAAATGTGTCGCATTTGGTGAGTGCTGGGCATCAGGAGCGAGTGAGCGGCTGCCTGGCTCCCATGTCCAAATGTTGGCTCTGCTGCCCCTCTGATACTGAAGCGCGCGTCTCTCAGCACTGCCAGAAGGGGAGGAATCTGGGCTCGCAGGACCCGAAGTCCTAAATTGATCCAAACACATTGTGAAAACAGTAGCTGTCTTTCACTGAGTCGTCTATTCACTGGGAACGTGGCTGCTGTTCCCTGATATATACTACCCAGAGACTTTTAAACTTTAATTTAATTCTTGTTTAGGAGAGCTTTGGGGGAGGGCCTGACATAGCTGCTTTGGGAGACAGAGGTTGGCATGTGGCAAAACATATAAAATGTTACCTAGTAGGAGAAAAGGTGGTTTTAGTGAGAAAATCTGTTCTATAGTTAAAGTTGTAACTAAATCAGTCTTTGTTTTCAGAAGCACTGCCAGATACCTACTTTTATACAAATGCAATTTACATATAATCATCACAATTTATTAATTACTCTTCCTGGACTGCTCGCCATGGCACGAGATATAATTTAAATCGTCGTTGCTAGGCTCCTACAGATTGGAAAGAAGGCACGCTTGTGTATTCCTCTTGGGTTTGCGGTATGCCACGGGACACGGGGACCATCAATCAGGGTACTGCCGCTGGTTCCTTCCGAGTTTTTGATTGCTTCTATAAACCCCAAAAGGACTCATTAGGCTGGTTTCCTTTCCTTTCCGAAGTCCCAGTGCTTAGAGCACTTTTGCAAATAATGATTTGAACTTGGGTGAAAGTTTCTGAAACATACTGAAGATCAAACCAATCATCGAATATCAAACATTTCAAACGACAAGACCTGGAAGTAAAGTCTATTTCTAAAATATCCATCATGAATTTGTTGAGATTATGTGGTAATTATACCCCAGATAATGCATCCAAATGAAATAATTCAGAAGCAATAGGGGAAGACAAGTACATTGGCACCGGCGTGTATGCGCGGGTGTGCGAGTCAAGAATGGGAGAGAGTGAGAAAACGGGCAAAGAGAATTAGCAAGTTAATTAACATTCTGTTTATACTTCTTTTGCAAACTAATTGCTACTTCAAATACAACTCATCGACCTGGCTTATGACTCTTACAACTAAAATGGGCTGTTATATCCGAAGTATGCATAAGTTATTCAAATACTGCATTTCATACCCAGAGAACAGTCACCCAATACTGCAGGAATTGCATGCTTGCAGACAGGGGAACGTATCTAGGCAGTAGACTTGTGAAGGTCAGCAGATAGTTTTAAAAATAAATTTAAATATCCTGGAAGAGTACATTCTTCCAGTTTACAACTGGAATAATACTCCTTCTTGAATCATACTCCTTATTGAATTGTACAGTTTCACCCACTTATGATACATGTATAGCTAGCTTTGGTGGCATTTGAAATTTTAGACTCTAGATGCCAACCCCTCTGACTGAGACTGTTTGTTTAATGAAATAATTACTCTTCAAAATTAAATAAAATATTTTTTCTGAAAGATACATAAATCATTATTTTTGTGTACGCTATTTAAATATACATTCATTAATACTGAACAATTTCACTTAGGTGGAATTTCCCCTGTGCTATAAAAATAGATTTTAATCAATACCAGCTCTTTCTTTTGTCACAAAAGGGTATTTCATGGCATTGACTAACTCATCTCCTCGTGGCTTCGCTTAGGGCATGCATACGTGCACACGTATACAGCCTGACATAAAATAGTTGAGGGGTGCATGGGATAGATGCATCATTCATTCCTCAAGAGTAAGTCTTATAAATGAGATCTTGAGCCCATACAGAATGGGGCTAATATTAACTAAAAATTTTGCACATATCCTATTTTATAGGAAAATACTGTTAGAGCATTTTAATTATTTTGTTTTATTTATTGCTGCTACTTTTCATTCCTTTGGTTTATGGAGGCTGTTACCTTAGTTACAGATTTTTGCTCCTAATTTAGTTGACTTTACAAGATCATAAAAATAAAAGAGAACACGACATCAGTAAATTAAAGCCACATATCAGAATTTCCAGAAGAAAGTCATAAATGGCTCCTTCTTTCCTGGCGGCCTTTTCCTTCAGTGTTGAAGACTTTGAAGGCACAGGAAGAGGAAGCTGCTTTTGTATGTGTGTTAATCATTTCCTTGTTAACCTTTTGCCGTCAGCCACGATGAGATTCATTCTTCATATCACAGTAGACTTCATCAGCAGGGATATACTTTGATCTTTGCCGCCCGGTTTTACAAGACCAGAGGGAGTTGGCACCACCAGGGAATCATTAAAGAGATAATGGACGAATTATTTTCTCATATCTTTATTCAGACTCCTTTCTCACGGGTGCCCTCACCCACAGGCAGCATCAATCAGAATTATTCATTCAGAACTGAGGGGTAGAGCAGTGTCCTCAGGGTGAAGACGAAGCAGGGGTAAAAGAAGAAAACAACTTGGAAGCAAGTAGGACTCAGACCCAATACGTCAAAAAGCAATGTTAGGATTATTTTCTATGTAGATGTATTCAAGGTAAAGAGATTGGAACAGTTCTGAGCTGACTCACTCATCTTAAAGCCATAAAAACAGAGGTGGCTTGCAACCTTCAGAAATTCAGCTCCCACCAAAGGAGTTGCAGCAGTAGCCAGAACATTTGCATTTTGTAGAATAAAACTTTCTTTTTTAAAAGCCGTTCATGAAGTGAATGACTAGTTGCTAGTAATTAAGTTTGAGCATCTGTCTCACTCGTGTTGAGAAAAAACCTGAGTACTGTAAAGGAAAAATTGCATCAGACCAGTTAAACAGTCAAGGGAGATTTTGTTCAGGAATATTCAGTAGAGGAGAGAGACTATCGCACTAAGGGAGAGAGCTTGAACTCAGCTCTGCCAACACAAATGGCGGAGGAGTTTTAAATTCTGGGCTGAGCTAATGAAAAGTACTGGGGGACGTTAGGGGTAGGCTGGTTGGTGTGGTTAGGTCACCCATGTTTACGAATTGTTACTTATTGAAGTTGGGCTCCCACCCTGCCACAGAAACTGGGAGATGACTGTGCCATCTCCTTCAAAGATTACATTTCAAAGAGATGGCTTCCGAGCCTTGAGAAAATCATTTCTGGGTTGTAGAAGATTTATATCATAAAGGGGCAGAGAAAGAATTTACAATTCCAAGTTTTCTAAAGTAACTACTCTAAGAATAAGGAAGTCAGGAACCCGTAGTCAGGAAGAAAGCTGTCTAAAGTGTAGTCAAGCTGAGAGGAATGTTAAGGCATCCTGTCAGTAGTTAATAAGTCTCTATTTTAATGTAGGACTTTTCCTCCTTCAACAGATGGAACTTGGGCAGCAAGGCTAAAGCTATGATGGAAAGCCTGTGGGCCATGCCTTCATCTTCATCTCCCAGACTAGGCTGATGCAGGCTTCCCTACAACAGGAGAGGTTATGGGGAGAATTGCTTCATGAAAACCCCGACTAAGAGAAAGACGAGGGCCCAGTGCATTTTAAGGGCTAGTCTGAATGTGTGGGCTGCAGAGGAATATCCTTTAGAAGTGAGGTGATTTCACATGTTTCTGTAGTCGTGATGGCTTAGCATGAACCCAGTTGTTCTCTGGGTTGAACTCACACCTTCAGGCTGTGAGGGAAGGAGGACTCGATTTGCCAGACTTCTTTATCATGTGTTGATGATTATCAAATGCCAAGCAGATTTCCAGACACATGGCCATCACAAAAATTCTGTTAGATAATGTTGCAGATGACAAGATGTTGTTATCCACTTCTGTCTTAATGTACATAGAAGTGACGCAGATTCATGCTTATGGGAATAGTGAGGGAGAATATTTCCCCATTGGAAATATGCTTGGTTTTTAATTTTAATTTCCCATAATTAAGCAAGATAGTATAATATTGTGTATTTTTACATGGAAGAAGAATAATATTGTGAATTCTTTCCATGGGCAGTGAAGGGAAAAATTACAAATTCTATCTGCAGTTTTAATGCAGCTTTTCGGGGAGCTCTCCCATGCTTTTCTGTTCCAAATTTAGTAGGTGGATGCACTGTATTTAACTTAAATTATTGTAGACTACTTTATAAAATGTGAGCAAACCAGGCTCTGAATTGACTTTTGAGTTTGACATGTTAAAAATATGAGGAGGGAAAACGATAGCATCACTAATGGCCCAAAGTAACAAGGTTATAAATAAACTGCTAACTGTTCTCATGCATTTTTAGTAAAGAGATTTGGGAATAGTGCAACTAATCCCCAATGCCCAATTAAAGTCTCTTAACTAATTTTACAAACCCATTGTAGATGTGTAGCTGGAGATGCTTTAAATAAACATACATCGCATGGTAGGAAGTTTAATAGCTAAACAAATGGAAAAGCACTTCAGATATTTTAGCTTTCTTAAATTTCCTGGTAAAATTTGTCATCATTGCCATGGAGTCGATTCCAACTCCTAGTGACCCTGTGGACAGCAGAGCAGAACCCTGCCTGGTCTTTCTGCGCCATCCTCTCCCCTTCCAGCGCTGTATCAGAAGTGCTCTGCTGCTATTCACAGGGTTTTCATGGCCATTTTCCCAATGTGGGTGGCCAGGTCCTCCTCCCTAGTCTGGAAGCTCTGCTGAAACCTGTCCACCAGGGGTGACCCTGCTGGTATTTGAAATACCAGTGGCATAGCTGTCAGCATCACAGCAACATCCAGCCGCCACAGTGTGACAACCGACAGATGGGTGGTGTGGTTCTCTGACCCAGAAAGGAAACCAGGCCGTGGCGATGGGAATGGCACATCTTAACCACTACACCCCCAGGGCTGGCTTCTTAGTAAAATAGTTATAAGAAAAAAAAAAGCCAAACACAATTAATAGGCAAAGCATCCAGAAGAGATTTTCTTTAGATGATGATATTCTGCAGTATTGCCATTAAGAAAATCTTAAGATAAGTTAATAAGACATTTAAAAACTCCCAATAAATTTTTTTTTAAAGCTTGGCACCTGAGCTAACAACTGTTGCCAATCTTCTTTTTTTCCCCCCTGCTTTTTCTCCCCAAATACCTCCAGTACATAGTTGTATGTTCTAGTTGTGGGTCCTTCTTGTTGTGGCATGTGGGATGCTACCTCAGCATGGCCTGATGACTGGTGCCATGTCCGTGTCCCGGATTCTAACCAGTGAAACCCTGGGCCACGAAGCAGAGCGCGCAAACTTAACCACTCAGCCACGGGGCCGGCCCCCTGCCAGTAATTCTTTTGAATTACTGATTCCTTTTCTGTTTGTTTCTCTTTTGTGTGTGATCCTATTGTACGTATATATTGCTCATAAATATGGATGAGAATAGATACACATAAATATAGAAATGGATAAGATGCCATCCCAATCTGCTTAAACAGACACGTCACTTAGAATTGATTGAAAGCTGACCCACGTGGAAATGTAAGATTTGTAAGTAGTGTGTCCTTGCTCTGTGGCAGCACTTTCTGCAGAGGTTGCCAATAAAGTGCAGCGTATGACTTGGAGAGGCTGGTCCTCAATTTCTCCCACACAGGTTTGGTCCTGGCGGAGTTCTTCCGAAGTGTGCAAATTGCACTTCCATTAAAGCAGTCTGCAGGGCACAGAGAGCAGATGAACAGCAAGTGCTCTGGGACTTCTCTTGACAAGACTCTGGCAGGTGGAAAGCCCCAATGCAAACCAGGCATTTGGAAATGCTATATGGGAGCAAATATTGAACATACCAGGGAATTGGGAAGTAATGTTGACTTCTCATTATGTTTCCCATTTTCTTGGAATCTCTAGAAGGAAGCGCTTGCGACTCCAAATAATACAAAGAATCCAACACTTTCAAATCTGAGCAGTTGCAAAATCCAAACTTGGTGCTTTTAAACAGCTGTCAAGAGGAAAGGCAGCAGTTACTAACAAACTAGTGCCATCTTTTCTAAACTGAAACACGGACTGTTTAACTTTGGCTCCAATTGCTCTTGGAGGCTTTAAAAATTCCCAGTCTTTCATTTTTGTTAGTGTGGATGATTTTCTGTTGGCTTTTGCTTAACTTCAGCTGACTTTCATGTAAATGTTCCACAGACAGGGGCTTAAAACAGCCAGATGGTCACGGCACAATGTTGTTCTGACTGTGACTCTCCTCCCCCTCGCCCCTTTCACGTGTGGCAGTCCCCAGGACTGAGGAGTTGGGACAGAAATGCAAATTATGTTGTTGAGTGTTCTGGCTGCTTGCTTTACCAACTTAAAAACAAGGCAATAAGACGGTTTCATTCATTTAGTTGAATGAATGAATAAGACATTCCCAAAGGAGTCTATCTGATATCATTTTAACTAGAATTACAACTACAAGTAGCTATAATGATGCAATTAATAAGCAGGGATAACTCAGCTTATGAACATCAATATCTACTCATTCCCTACTGTACTTGATGTCTAAAACTCTCCATACTGCTTCCATTTACCTCAGACCAGACGGAAAACCTGAAGAGCTATCTGTAGGACCCATGAAAGAGACTAATATGGTGAATGCAAAGAGTCACAATGATCCCACTGTGCATCCTGATTTGTTCTGAGGCCTTCTGGGGCACCACAACAGTTAAGAAGATTGGATAGGCTGATGGATAATAAAATGATTGGCCTATAATAGCTGGGTAGTTTGAACTTAGTTAAGGATCTTTAAGGTAATGTGATATTCATAGGTAGAAGAAAAAGTAATCTTAACTATAAAGAAAATATTCTTAACAAAGGAGAGAAGGAAGTAGACTTTTAAATCCTCTTGCTTTTAATGATCATAATCATGGATGTTGCAGATATGAATATTTCGGATAAGCTTTATTACTTTGAACATTTTGGGCACTACATTTATTTATAGTACTAAAAAGAATTGAATGTAGGGTCTAATTCTGATGGGCATGAATGACATTTTTCTTGTTATTTAATTGATCACTTAAGATGTAGCAGGCACTATGCTGAGAATTATACAAATAAAACATAAAGTCATAACATCAGCCCTTTAGAGACCTTATCCTCATTTTACAGGTGAGGAAATTGAGGCTTAGGAGCTTAATCAACCTGACCAATGCAAGTTGCAACACAGTTAGTAAGTGGAAGAGCAAGTTTGAGAACCAAGAACCATGGGAATCCAACATCATGGTATCAACTCTGCTACTTTGTTAATAAATTTAGGAATTGATTTATTCAGACACTACTTATTATATTTTGTTCCTTTCCAAAGTAAGCATTATTTCTACATATGTTAAGTGTGAAGGAGATAGGAACATGTTAGCCAAGCTCATATTCTCTAAATCAATAATTGAAAGCAGCTTGACTGTTTTAGTGGAATATGTCATCCACACAATTAGCTGATTAGTTAAGTTTACACAATTAATGTGGGAAAATTAACCTGCCAGATTTCAGTGTCAGTATAACCTAATCAGATAGGTAACTTTTAAGGCAAATTAAGGGCAACACTGGAGAAGGGTTAAATGAATTGCATTTGGGAAAGCTCTTCTGTTATGACCAATTTTTTATATAGACCATGACTATTTCTATTCAGTGAAACAGACTAGGGATTCCAATTTGGTAAATCTAATTCACTGTGGATGATATGTTTAAATAAGCAAATTCAGCTCTGTTGGTTTTGCATTATGGAAGAGAAGACAGTGGGCTCTTGTGAGAGAGGGCTCCCATGGGGGCTCCAGTATATACTTTTATTACAGCCTTGTTGACATTGAAGAGAAATTTGTCTTTTTCTGTTTTCTCCATCTGAAGCAGGAAAAAAGGAAGGGAGGAAGGGAGGGAGGGAGGAAGGAAGGAAGGAAACAAGAAAGAAAGGAAGACCCGCACTTCAAGCTTTGATCTTCGAAGAATTGTAGACATTGCATAAGTTCTTTAACCTTCCTCAGCATCAATTTCCTCATGTCTGAAATGGAGATAATATGAATTGTGTTGTTGTGAGTTATGTGAAGAATGCAATGGACTACATAAATTCAAGAGGTTATTATTTTGAATCTAATAATGAGTATAATAATCACCTAACAATCAAGTTGGATATAACAAATGTGGAAAATTAATGAGTATAAAACTAGCCAAGAATGTTAGCTCTGATAATTTAACATCAGAACTGATTAATGTTCATTAAGGCCCTTTAGCTAGGCAGATTAAATAAGAATTTATTTTCCTGGCATTTGAGTCATATTTTGATTTGCCTAATACCAGTGACTTCCAAACAGTTCTTTGCTTAAATCATCCTTGAGTGAGTTCAGAAACAAATGTTAAATGATGCTTGGAATACGAAATGATTCAAAGTGCTAAATTGTGTACTGAAGGCCGTTTAAAATGTGCTATTGTGTGAGGAAGAGGTAAGAATGGATGATGGGATAAATAACATTTACAAATTTGTAAAGGTAGGCAAATAGATTATCTTGTAAAATCATGTTTGCCATTCACAAACCTCCTAAGGTGCAATATTAATTTTCTTGTATAACCTCGGGAAATGTCACACCTTCAATGGCCGTGGTCAAGCAACAAAAGAATCAGAATCTGAGAGGGTGGGAGTGACCTTAGAAGCAACAACTGTCTCAGGTACTTTGTACCTGCTGATCCCCATGGGTAGAAGTTTTTTCCCATAGTACTTCACAAGGCTGGCTGGCTGGCACTTTCTAGCCACTCAGGAGCCAGTTTAACCATCACGTCCTCAGAGTGGATACTCAATTTAATACTACCCCCTGGAGAGGCTCTCTCCATTCCATTGCTCCATTCTATTGCTTCATGTCATGTATTGCTATTCGATAGGTGTTTGTTTACATATTAATTGCCTCTTCCCATTGCCTCCCTCCCCCTGGAATGTAGGCACATTAAAGTAGGGACTTTGGCCATCTGGGTCCTGCTCTGGCCCAAGCATCTGGGACACATATAGTAGGAAATCAATACAATTTTTGAAAGTAGGATAAATAAACCCCTCATTTTACAAATGAGGAAGCAGAGGATAAAGCCAAGTCAGGACTTTGCCCAGGGTCACACAGATGGTCACTGGGAGAGCCAGGGATAGAGTGAGTTCTCCTGACACACAGCTCAATGTTCTGTTTACTGTGCTCCATTCATCTCTCTCGGCATGAGTTAGATATGCTTGATCCTATACAAAGGGGCACAAAACATAAAACCTATTTATAAGCTTTCTCCATTCCCTTTTGAGCAGGGCACTTTCTCCAGCAGTATTCTCCTTCAGAGTGGTAGCTCTATTCATCATTGTAATCGGATCCAGCTCTTAATTCAGATTCTATTAGTGTCCTTCCTGTCCTGTAGTTTTACTAAGTAAAAGCAATTGTATAACCAGACTTTACACTCCGAGTCTGCTGTGCCACTGTGTATCAAAGAATATGGAGATAGCCTATTATACAATTATTCATTTATACACTTATGAACTAATTAAACAAACATTTATTGAAAACTTACAGGCATTGTTTGAGATACACTGTTTTGGGATACAAAGAGATAACTGAGACCCGCATCACTGGGGTAGCAGAGTCATCATTACACTGCCACAGGGGAAGTGACATGTAGGAAGTCGTATAAGAGTGTTTCCCAAATATTATGAGATCAGAGGGGAAGCAGCCATGAATGTTGACTGGAAAAGATGCCTTCATAAAAAAAGAGTAATACATGAGCATATGTCTAAGGGTGGATCATTGTATCCTGAAAAGTGAATGAGACAAGGACTTTCATTCATTGTTGGTGGGAAAGCAAAATGACCACTTCGGAGACAGTTTGGCAGTTTCTTACAAAAAAGAGTGAACACACTCTTACCATATGGTCCAACAAACATGCTCCTTGGTATTTACCCAAATAAGTTGAAAACTAATGTCCACACAAAAATCTGCATATGAATGTTTACAGCAGTTTTATTCATAATTGCCCAAACTCGGAAGCAACCAAGATGTCCTTCAATAGATGAATGGATAAATGAACTGTGGTACATCCATACAAAGGAGTATTATTTAGTAATAAGAAGAAACAAACTGTCAAGCCACAAAAAGACATGGAGAAGACTTAAATGCATAATTGCTAAGTGCCAAAAGCCAGTTGGAAAAGGCTACCTATTGTATAATTCCAACTGTATGACATTCTGGAAAAGGCAAAACTACAGAGACAGTAAAAAGATCAGTGGCTACCAGGGGTTTGGGGCGGAGGGAGGATGAGTAGGTGAAATAGACGACATTTTTAGGGCAGTGAAACAATTTTGGATAATACAGTAATAGTAGACACATGTCATTACACATTTGTCAAAACCCATAGAACTCGACAATACTAAGAGCGACCCCCAAAGTAAACTGTGGACTTCAGTTAATAATCCTGAACCAATACTGGCTCATCAATTGTAACAAACAGACCTTGCTGATGCAAGAGTTAATAATAGGGGAAACTAGGGCGGGGGATGAGGAGGTATATGGAACTATTTGTGCTTTCCATCAGTTTTTCTGTAAACCTAAACTGTTAAAAAAGTCTCAATAAAAAAAGTGAATTAGACCAACTGAACATTTCTGACAGAGGCAAGTGAAATCTATGCAATTTCTCAGAAGAATAATTTATTGATTCATCTGGGAGACATTTACGAAGTGTGTACTTGGGACTAGTCTCTGTACCAAGTACTGAGACCCAGAAATAAAACATGATCTTTGCCGTCAAAGAGCTTACAGTCTCACAGAGGGCAGTAGCTATGCACACAAGGCCAATAAAGTACGGTAAGTGTTTTGTTAAAAGCGCATGTATGGTACAATGGGCAGCAAAATGGACAGTACTACCTGTCTAGAGGTGAGGTTCAGGAAAGTCTTTTAAGAAGAGTTGAACCTGGAGCCAAATCTTTATAGCTAGACAGGAAAGGTAAATGTGAATTGGCTAATAGATGATTCTAAAGAAAGTGATGGTTGTAGTTATGTATCACAGATTGTACAGAATACAGTTGTATGTTCCATGGCTTGATGTGGAACAAAATTAAGGTATTTCAAGACTGATGTTACAGACTAAAAGGGAGCAGTCAAGGGCCTAAATAGCCATGATAAAGTTGAAGAATACAAATAGTGGGAGTTAGTATGTAAGAGATTTAGAAAGATGACGATTAAGGATTCATAGAATGAATTTTAAGAGTTTAAGAGTAGATCCATTTAAGAGAATCAGCTCTTGAAAGACTTATGGCTACGTGGCTGGAGTTTGGGGTTGAATTCTTTACACATTTCACCTCAGCAGCCTGAGATACCTAGGAAATTTATGGCTGTCATCACCACAAAGTCTCACCTGTACTTGGAATAGGATCCTTCAGCCTGTCCATCCCATCGTAAGACCAGGAAGAGGCCGTGGAAAAGCGATGGGCACAAGGAGTGTGAGTGAAGTTTCTTGGCATTTCAGAGGTCAAGGATATTTGAGGCTAGGTTACTTGATGGATCATAAACCTACAGATAGGTAGGAAAGAAAGCTAATGACCCAAGGACCCAATTCTAGGCAAATAAGGATGCATAACCATGAGCTCATAAGAAGCCAGCAAAATTAAATAGCAGAAAAGGGCACATAGTCAACTGTCATCACGTTAAGTTTATTAGTATCATTATTATTACCATGATTACTTGTTTGGTTTTTGTACAAATGTCAGGAACATATGGTTTGAAACCTTTAGTAGGAAGTTTGGGGACTGTCAATGAAGCCCAGGATATTGGAGAAAGAGCAGCTTTTACCCAGAACACTGAACATGAGGGAAGAGATGGTCTTGTTGAAGGTTGATTTCAATTAAAGCAAGGAAATAGAGGCAGCTGCTATATATATATATTTATATATTTTTATGTGATGTTTTTTAGTTTTTATTCTGGGTTGGATATTAACAGTTAAGACAATGGGGAAGAAACCCCTTGAAGAGATGCTAGATCGTGAGAAGACAGTAGACTGCAAAGTCTAGTGTTTTGACCAGTCACTGGGAAAGATGGAGGTGAGAGGCAAAGGGAACTGGTAGTGTTGGATATCTGGAATTTTTGCAAGAAATCTCTCTTTCAGGCAACTTGATCCTGATTCTTGATCAAGAGCCTTAGAGGCCCGTGATATAGAGACCTAAAGGTGCATGAAGTAAGTTAAAGATGTCACACATAATCTTAGTTTTCTCCAGATAGAAAAGATTTTCCTTTATTGTAGTTAGCGGTCTAGGCTGATGTTTTTGCACTATCAGTTTGTCAGTCTAAGGCAGTTAGAAATTCCATGCCTCTGCTAAGGATAATGGTCACAAATTTCCACTCAGAGATGATCTGTTTCACTGCACCCAGCCTTAGCGGTTCACAATGACACCGGTGAACCCCCCCCCAGGGCCTAGATACTGAATATGGCATTGTCAACGTAAGTGCTGAAATGTGGGTGGGAGAAAAGTGGGAACAGGGGAGGACAACAGCCAGAGACTAGCACAGGTAGGATGGAAAGAGAGAGAAAGCAGTGAGGACTGAGTGAGATGCAAGAGTCAAGGTTAACTTCAGAGGGGCAGACAGTGAGAGAATCTTCTGGGATTTTCAGACAGAAGGCTAGTGAACTATTTTTGGAAAGAAACACATTTTAGGTCTAAATTAAAGAAACAGAAGCTTAGTTTTGAAACGTCTAATGAAACAGTTATTATTTTCACATTGTCGTGACAATAGAAATTTATTTATAGAGATTGCACTGGACTAAAAAAGTGTCATTACATAAACACACAAAAAATGTGTTCCTTACACTTAATCATTTCTGCGGGTGTCTGCAATTTTCTTTTGAAAGGAGTACATTTCCAGAAGTAAATTTCTTCATAGTAAAAAATATCCTATTAAAAATAGTGTAGATTTCAAAGAAATGGCTAGTTCTAGAAAGAGCAAATTATGAAGCATCGACTAGTGTATTCTTAGGAAAGATCAGATTAAGAACGGCAGCTGGAGCACCCTTGTCATTTAGTGCAAGTGTATGTGGAGCTGTAAAGGGTTGGGCTTGCTTTCCAGCTGTTCTACAAGGCTACAGATAAAAACCAGGGAGCCTTAAGGGGCTTGACTGCAGGCCTTGTGTCCGCTCTGGACCACTGTCCACTGTTTTCCAACAAAAAGCCCAATGGAGCCAAGAAGTCTGGATTATAATCTAATACTCACCCCCATGGCCCATTTACTTTTACTGTTTAGGCTACTTATTTAAGCTGTTGGGGGTTCAGTTTCCTCAAATACAGCCTACTCCAAAGGGTCCTTGCAGGAGTAAATGAAATAACGCTTAGCAAAACGCCTGGAATTTAAGATAAGCCTTTAATAAATAAGTTATTTTTAAAAGACCAGGCTTAGTAAATGAAAATGACCGATCACAAATTTTACTGGAGTCCTCATCTGTGAAGTAGAATTATTAATAGTATTTTCCTCTCATGTTGTTAAGATATTATGTTAACATAAATCTATTAAGCATTTTGAAGAGTCTGGCCCACAGAAAGCAATCGATGGAGGCTACTTCTTATATAGGCATCTTCTCTAATTTGCTTCTTATTACTTTCCGGGGCTGGCAGTGTGTAAAGCAGAGGTTGAAAAATGGCAGCCCACATGCTGGATCCAGGACTTGCTGTGTTTTCTTTTGCCCACACACTATATAAGTCATGAATTTGAATGCATGTGGATGCAGCATGTGCTTCCTCATTTGTCACGTCCCACACTGTCTTTTGTTTTATACCTGCTGTAGTGGACATACTTAGGTCACTTTCCTGGAGCCCAAACTATTTATTCTAAAATACTTTGTCTACGGTGTTTTTCTTTGCTCTTTCATTCTCACTTTTTAAATTCACCACATCTCTTCAAGCTCTGTTTAATATATGAAAGATAAAAATAGTTCATGCATTTTCAAAAACCTTTACAATAACACTTCATTGGCTTGCAACAGGAAAATGAATATCGGGTTAATATGCCATCTCGAAAGTTGCTCCAGAGAGAATTCAATTAATTACTTTGTTGGTTTCTCTTCAATGTAACACAAATGAAAATGAATAGTATAGATTTTCATTTCCTCAGTTCTCTTTGCTTTATGAGAATTTCGTTCTTGAATTCCGTATTGTTAGTTGTTCACAAAGGGTATTTTAAATTTCATTTTTTATAGAGTGGCTAACATATGCCTAATAGAAAAACTTACAATAATATTAATATATTAAATGAATGCAAAATAATGGACACATTCTCAAGTCAAAAGAGATCCTTTGTGGAGATACGTTATTATTTTCTTTCACAGGAGGTGATACTCAGTGGCCCAGTGTTTATGCTAATTGGATCAGTAGCATCTATGAAGTCAAAATCACCACTTGGTGGCAGAACTAATTTTTTGAGTGCAGAAGGATGCCCGTGAGATTTGTTCACTGACACAAAGCATTTCTCAGAATAAGCTGAACACGTAAATGTAGTGAGTAACTTTTAATGGAAAAGAAACTTTGTCAAGTAAAAGATACGGGTTGAAATGATTAATTTTACCCTTTATATTAATTATGTTCATTTTTTTGGTGGAGGTAGTTACTATAAATATTTGTATGGGCCAATAGGTAGGTATGGCTGGTAGGGGGGTTCAAGAGTAGAAAACGTAGTATAGGTCTACCTGCCCACATCTAAAGGGTTCATGGGACCTCAACAGAAGAAGTTGATAGATTTTGATTTAGTGCTACCAACTCAACTACTCTCTGGCCAGCTGATCCACTGTATGTTGGATCACTTCCACTTCCTCTAATAGTTGCTTATTTTTTCTATTTGGTCGATATTGTTTTATTTTATTTCACATATTAATACTTTAAGTTTTTCAAATGTTGTTGAATTTTATCCAGCGCCACTTATGTGTCCAAGTTTAAACAATTCTGTAATGAAAGGTTTCCTCGGTCAGATACACTTGGGATGATACAGTACAAGAGATCCAGGAGATTCATAAAGCACGTGAATCTACTGAAGGCTCTGATGCTTTCCGTATTGAAAAACCTGTTTGATATCTTTAGCTTAATTTCTCACACTGATTCAGTACTACAAAACTCTTTATTGTTGAATATCCATTAACTTTCCAAGGAGAACTAAATCCAGTGGATGCTGCTATAGGCTTTATATTATTTTACTGTATTATTTCTCTTTCTTATAACCTACAATAGCTATTATTAATCTTAACTTTGTCTCAAATTTCTCCTTCCTATGTGTCCGTACATCTTAGTCCCGCAGCTAACTGATTGCATTCTTTTCTTGCTTCCTTGCTTCCTCTCTGTTTGCATTTTCTTAGTATAAATTCCCAAGAGAGGGATTTCACCTTCCAGCTATGATGCAGTGGTTTGTGGTAACCAATGCTCTCACTGAGGAAAACTCGCGAAGCCAGATGGAAGATAAATGTTTGAAGGCAATGGATAATCTTTGCGCACATAGGTCTTGAAGGGACAAAATCCTGATAAAGCACAGTCTGAACAGAGAGGTGAGAAGATATTCTGCAACCATTATTTTTCCCCCTCAGGGCACTTCTGGTTCTCAGAATGAAATAAGACTTGATATTACCCAGAGAGAGAGAAACTGGTAGAAATTTTAATCATCTCATGGGGCTTGAAAGACAAAAATTTGAGATTTAAGGGGCCAGAATTCCCCTTATAATAAGAGAGAGCTAAGGGTTTCTGAAAGAATAAAATGCAGGGCAGAGATTTCTCAGTCTCACAGTGGTGTGGTCCCAAGGATTAGCATTCAGGGGAGAGGCCCTGTGGACGCCTGCCCCCACCTCCCTCAGTTAACACCTAGGAAGGATACGCCCTGGGATCTGCAACAGAAAGGAGACTGATGGAACTTACCCAAACGGCAACCCCGCCTCAGGTCAGCTCAGTCCCTGGTTGGAAGCAGATGGTCAACCTCCATTGTTCTAGCCTATCGAAGGAAAGGGTGAGCGCCCTCTGGGCGAAGATAGCATCATTGAAGCCTCAACATTTTTCACACACAATTTTCAGCATTCAACTTAAATACAAGGAGAAAAAAACAGACAGACAATGGAAACAAATGCTGATGACCCAGATACTGAAATCTTCACACAAGGGCCTTAGAATAGTAGTAATTAATACATTCAAGAAAAGACAAAAGAGATTTGAAATGATGATGAGAATATATGGAGAATGTAATGAGAGAATTAAAATCTTAAAAAAAATTTTCCAAAAGAGAAAATCTAGTTGTCTGAGTTCGTGCTTTTGTGCCACGTAACAAGTATCAGCAAGCCAGTAGATTGGGTGATTGATGACTGAAGTCAGAAGCTCATACACTCCAATTTCTCTGAGTTGGGAAAAGAAATTCTTATCATGTAATAATTTGCCTGTATAAGTCAGATGCTTTAGCAAAAGCTTTGGGCTTTGGGCAGTAAGACACCACGAGGTGTCTTGTACACATTTCATGAAGCATTTAAAATACCATACACCACACATAAGCAAAATGATGAACAGACAAGGATGTTTGTTGTTGCACTGTTTAAATATTCATTAATGAGAGCTATCTATAAAATGTGTATATTAACCACTAAAAGTAAAACAAGTACAGAAATAGAAGATATTATCTGTAAAAAGAATCTTTCAAATAACTAAAGTCTTTTAAAAATAGGGACTTAGATAAGACATGGGATTGCACAGCAGTGGTTGCATTTATAACACAAATAGAGAAATGCCAAACAAGGCTTTTCTCCTCAGGCTTGGTTCTAGAACATTTACCATCCAGCACAAAAGATCAAGGTCCTGTGGTGATAGTTTGGGGGTCATATATGTGCTTCCTACCCAGGTACAATCTAAATAATAAGGTGGGCTGTTGGTGTTGCAATCCAATGTACACATCAGGATAGATGCGGAGAGGGCTGATGGCCACTCTGAGTTTGTTATAACCAGCGTTTCAGTATATACATAGCTTACATCTGTTAAACATACATAGGTGTTCTGGACAATGTAATTAGCGAATGCCAAGAATTCTTAATGATTTCTCAAGGAGCCCTCCCTCGGCCTCTGTTTTGATATTATCATGTTATTGCTGTGCTCGTATATTTTTATCTTGGAGCATGCAAGGCCTCCTAGGCAATGGCCCCTCCTGCTCCCGATATTGTGTCTCCATCTGTGCCCCCACGCGACCGTGCCTGGCTTAGCATGCCTCCCCCTGGAGGTCTTACCCATCATTGGCTAACGGGCCTTCTGACCTCTGGGTCACAGTTTGTTGGCAAGCCTTTTCCAGTGATTATTAACCCTCCTACGGCAGGGGTGGCTACAGTGGGCAACTTCCATAGATTTTTATGGTGAAAATACCCACATTGAAGAGTGCAAGTCTAGATGATCAGTAGGCTGATTACAGCACATGTACCATGGGTTGAAATTATAATACAAATCTTGGATAAGTTTTCTACATTTGTCTTTCAGAATTTTCTGGTTTCTTGGAAGTTTACTGTAACTCTTCTTGTAAATTTTCACTCTTGACTTCAGCTAATCTTTATATACCCTAATTCTGTTGATTTAAACTTGACCTTTGTTTTAGTTTTTTTGATATTCTTTTAATGTCTAATGAGAACTACTGCTAAAAGTTGATATTATTAATGGGAAAACCTAACAGAGAGTAATTGGATGTTTTCATTAAATTAACATTTGGACTTCTAATGGCATCCTCATTAACGAGTGCTCTATTCAAATTAAAAACAAACCCTCAAACGGACTCCTTTTGGAATTTTACTAATTCTGATTTCATTTTTCATACACTTGTTCATCCTACATTTGTGACATTCCCATTAGACTCTCTGCTACCTTGTTCTACTTTCAGGTTATACTAAACATTTTCTTTTAGAAAAGATCAGACATTTCAAGGGGATCCATGAAAACAAGTTAGGGTCTGTGTTATAAGTAATGTGTCTTGAAGTAGCAGCAATGTTTCCTGGTGACTCATAATACTCTAAGAAAGTTGATAGAATGTAATTGTGGAATTATTTTTGGGGTCTTAGATTTTACTTAAAATTTTCTGCACACAAAAATATTTTCTCTCCCTTATATTACTTTTGTTTTAAAATACATTCATATCTATCTGTCTCTATATGTATGCATCTCTCTCTTTGTATGTGTATACTCTAAAATAACAAAGGGATATTTCCTCTTGAATTTTAGTATATAATGCTAGTGTATATCACTTTTCATTTTCTATATGTTAGCCACACAGCACACAGTCCTTGTTTGATTTATTTGGGCCAACAGTAATATTTTTCAGGTTTTAAACCTTTGGCTATGATTTTTCTTTTATTCTAATGATGCATAATCCCAACTTTTTAATATTATTTTATAGGTTTGTCACATCATTCATAAAATACATGGCTCGTTTATGGATATATATAAGTTCTCATCGTATATCTATTTCTCTCTATACCTTATACTCTTATCAAACTGGATTATTGGCTTTCTCTGATGTCTTAAAACATTGCTTTGCTTTTACTCAGGCCACTAATTCTATTTGAAACGTTATACTTATTCATACACAGGCCATCACAACCACACGTGTTTTGAGTATCAACAAGTGCTCATTTAAATCTTGGTGATTCAATAGTGGAACAAAAACTCAATAATTTCTGCATTCATGAAGTTCACACACTAGCAAAGGGCACAAAATATAAACAATGACATCTGTAAAATTAATATGCAAAAGAGTGATCCTTGCTACAGGGCAAGGAAGGGAATTAAGCAGTGCTGGCAGTAGAGGGTGGGGTTAAGATTTTAAACAGGTTGTCAGGGAAGGCCTCACCAAGAAGTTGACATTTTAGAAATCCTTGAAGGAAGTGCAGGAGTGGGTCACATGAACATCTGGGGGAAGAGTACTCCAGACAGGAGGGATATTAAGTGCAAAAGCCCTGAGGAGCGTGAGGAAGAGCACCATGTTCTGCTAAAGGGGGTAGGTCAATAGAAGCGTGTGAATGGACAAAGGTAGACCATCTAGATGCATTTCACATTCTGACACAGAATTTCCTAGTGGTCTTCTGAAATCTAGCTACAGCCTATCTTTCCCATTTAATTTTCTGATAATCCCCTACGTGATCTCTGTGCTTCATACTGTCCAGGCTCAAGTCCATTCCTTGTCTGAGGCCATGAGTACTCTACAAAAATGCTGTGACAACTCATCGCTTTGGCATAGAAATTCTCTGTCTTGTAATCTTCATTTCAAAAATTTGCTTTCATTTTTTCAGTTGGTTTCTATTTTCTTGGCTTGTATCTGGATTCTCTTTCTGTGCCTAACCTTAATGTGTGCATCAATGATCTGCATGGGTTGCTTGGCTTTATTTTGGTTTTCCCTATGTCACAATCTCTTTGTTTATTGACCAGTACTATTCGCTGACACTCACAGAGGGAATGAAGCTTCAGACTGAATGACTATTCCTGTAATGCATCTGGATAGAGCTGGTAGTCCACAGATGAGGTCTGTAGAAGTGTCACATAATCTGTCAGGAAACTGTCACTATGCATTTCAAACATAAAAATGGTAGTTTCTCACTGGTTTTCACTGTGCTGAATTCTTGCAATCAGGTTAAGGCAGTAGGAGAATCAGGGACACTGGTAAATTTGTAGTCCAAACCTTAGGCTAGGAGTTTTGCTTCTGGTTCCCAGTGTGTATTGGGGCAGACACTACTGACACACATCTGGTGCTTAGACCCAGTGACCCATCAGATAATGACCATAGCTATGCACAGTGGAGTAGCTCAAGAGAGAGCTATTGCCTGTATCTCACTTACTCACTTATCCCTCATTCTTGGGAAATCCTAGTTGGACATCCTCAACTCAATCTTTTTCTGGAAAACTTAAGCTATCCATTTCACTTCAGGTTTCTTTGCACCACTTTGGTCCTTTTCTCACTTTTTTCTTAGACTATGTTACAGTCACCTGAAGGCTACTCATTTTCTTTTCATTTATCATCAGAAAAATCTTTCTTTATAATATCAGCTCATTATGATATGGCGTGTCCCTGAACTTCTGCAACACCTTTTATATATAATGCTGATCTAGCAATTACATATTGCATTTTATTGTGAGTTTTATATTTAAGTTGATGAGATTTATATCTACAATTAGAATACAAGCTTCAATTATATACAAACAAGGATTATATTTCTTTGTATTCTCTAGTGGTGAATGGATATTCAGCCCTATTCAAATGATGAGATATGATAATGATAGGCCATGACTGATTATAGTATCTTTGATCAAATGGCCACGTTTATGTTCCTTATATCTTGAAAGATAGCTCAATAAGTTGTATTGGATGGTTGGTCACACTATAGAAGTTGACTTTCTTTAGACTTTGGTGATATGAAACGTATCACTTAGATTTCATTACATCATATATTGTTGATCATTTTGTTGTGAAATATACTTCAAAGGATCTAACTTACTATTCCCTCAGGTTCAGTGTAAAAGCTTCAAAATGATCAGTGATTAAGAGTGCATAAAAGCCTTCATGTACTAATTTTCTTGTGGTTTACCAGTACCTGTCTTCTTTCTAACTTAAACTCGTTAAAAATTGTTAAGTTGTATTGGTGTTAACTGTGATGTCCAATAATCAATGCAGAAAACTGACCGAGGTGCTGCTTTTAAGAGTGCAGCTAGATGCCATAACAATCAGAGCTGCCTTTCTAGTGCAGAGTTTGAACAAAATAATGATCCAGATTTCTTTCAGAGCTATAACATTTTCTAAGACTGCCAAATGTTGTAGAAAATATATGGGGTGATCAACTAATTGAATCACCCCTTCCTGTGATGAAATGCCACAGTTTAGATCATGCTGGCCCAGTGGCGTTCCTTTCTCTACTGGTCTTTGATCTTTCAGGCAAATGAAGCTCTTTAGGAGACTGTGAAGTCTTCTGAAGTCTTTGAGAAAAATCTATATGCATAACTTTCTGTTATCATTTGGATGCAAGTTTCTTGTGTATGACATTTTGGACTGGATGAAGTTTAAAGGTCTTTTCCAAGTTCTACTTTCTCTAATTCTGTGACATAATAAACTTTTAATAGCATGACAACAAAAAGACAGAAGGAAGGATCCAGAACAAGGCTTGCTGCCTCTCTCCTAAGAGACCTTGCAGGATAGTACTTAGGTTAAGTGACTTGCTGAAGCCATATAGCCACAATGTGTCAAAACTGAGACCTAGTAATAGATGAGTACATTCAAACACCATGCCTCCATACCTCTAGCTCATACTGTATAGGCTGCACCCTTTTGCATACCTCACTCCTCTGGTTCTAGCTTTTGTTAAGAAGCATGTTTGCCACTGAAAAAATATTTGGTGATATGTACTTTAGAAGTGCAAATGATTTCTCGTACTAAAAGAAATCCTTCCCTTTATGTCTTTATAGATGAGAAAAACATGTACACTGGTTTAGACTATTTTGTATTCTTTAGAAATAACTAGGAGCAAGTCCCTGCTCTTTGTAACTTATTTTATTCATATGGAAATATGCATACTAGATTTCTTTTCAAAATAAGTGTTTAAAAATATGTATGGTAGATAAATCATTTGGAGACATTGTCATTAATAATCATGTTGCACATAAATTTGTTTAAAACTTTTGTGTTTAGTAGATATGAATAGAGAAAAGATAATACTATAAATTGGTTGCTATGACTGCAAAAACTTACATTGTAAAATCTTTAAAATGGTGTCATTTAATTCTATCAAATAATGTGAAGTAAATATAGCATTTTATATTCTGTCATATTCATGACACTATTAGATTCTCCTCATTTTGTTTGTCATTAGATTATGGCAGGGATAAAATATACTTAGTGGAATAGATATAGGAGAAAGAGACATTCTTTTGAAGTGTTTAATTCTGAACATTAAAACATCCAAGGGTTTTTTTTTTTTTTCAGCCTTTTGGTTAACCTTTTAGGATGCCAGAATAACTTCTTTATATGAAAACAAGAATAAGGATAATAGAAAAAAGGAACTTACAGATCAATCTCACTCGTGAATGCAGAGACAAAATTCTAACTAAATAATATCCAATTGAATGTACCAATTACACAAAAAACCCTATGTTTGTAGATTATATCTGAGTAACATTTATGTCAGGAAAGCAAAGATTGTTCAATATCAGTAAGGTTATATAAATGTTATTCAATGCTAACAAATAGCAGAAGGTGAATCATATGATGATTTTAATAGCAAAAAAGAAAGTATTCATATGCTGGATGAGGCATTACAAACCAGTGCGTAAAGGATGAATTATTAAATAAATGGCATTAGGACAATTGGCTTTCCATATGGTAAAAGTAAAATTAGATCCTAATCTCACTCCATACAGAAAAAATAAACTCCAGATGGTTTTAGCATCTTAATGTGAAAAATAACTTTAAAAACTAGAAAACATGAACAAATATTTTAATGAATTCTAGGTAGAGATGGATTTCTGAAGCAAGGCGCACAAAGAAGAAATCATATGGAAAATGAATTATAAAATTGATCACATCAAAATTAAAATTTTGTAAAAAAAATGAAAACTTTGTATAACAACATATACTATAAATATAGTTCCTAGAAATAAAACAAATTGGGGAAAATAGCTGTAATAGATACAAAACTGACATACAGAACATATAAAAAATTATTAAAAGGGGCCGGCCCGGTGGTGCAGTGCTTAAGTTCGCACGTTCCACTTCTGCGGCCCAGGTTCGCCGGTTCGGATCCTGGATGCGGATGTGGCACTGCTTGGCAAGCCATACTGTGGTAGGTATCCCACATATAAAGTAGAGGAAGATGGGCATGGATGTTAGCTCAGGGCCAGTCTTCCTCAGCCAAAAGAGGAGGATTGGCAGCAGATGTTAGCTCAGGGCTAATCCTCCTCAAAATAAAGAAATTATTAAAAGTCAGTAAAAAGAAGACGAACAACCTAATTAAAATTGAACAAAGGTTATAAATAGGAAATTCATGGAACACTCAATTAGCCAATAAACATATTCATTAGTAATAAGAGAAAAGCAAAATAATATGGGAAGCCATTTCATACCTCATGCACTCTTGTGGGGGCCTCTGTCACTTCTTCAGCTGTTGTGACCCTGTTTCCTGTCCATGCACACAATCTAGGATGGGACCTTGGTCTTCTCTAAAGAGTCTATGGACTTTTAAATAATGTTTGATGAAGACTTGTTCTCAGATTTGCCAAATCTTTATGGAATCTTCTACCAAATCATGCACTCCATCTCAAATATTTATTCTGTGGTTAGTAGTGGAAAATAGGGAGTGAGGATATTTACATATTGACTCTTTTCTCTATACTTCCTCTTTATATGGTCCCTCCTTAAATAGCCCCTCCTCTTAGCACAAGAAAGGCTTTGTCTTCCTTTCTTCACTCTTCCCTCACTCCATGGAGGTAGACAAGCTTGGGTAAACCAAAATGATAAATGGAAGGGAGGAATAGTAGTTAACAGTAAACGAATGAATGAATGGATTTTGCAAAAAGGGAAGTCCAATATAATGTTAATACCTTGAGAAAGGCTCAGAGCACGAAAGGATATCATTTCTTAGCCAGTTATACCAGATGCCTGAAAGGGTGAAGCCATACGTTGCTAGGATCACTCCTGCATTTGGAACCTGACAAGATCAAAAGGAAAGCTGAGTGACATTGCTCTGGGGGATATTTTCATCATATGATATGATGATGCACTGGACTAATTGTACATGACTGAGGAAGACTCTAGTAATGTGCCAGTATGTTTTGATTCTAATTTTTATGTTATATTTACTGCCGTACTGTGATATGTTGTAACACTGACATTGTTGGTAAGGTTATAATACTGACATTGATTGTCAAGTGTGTTGGTAAATTGAGTCAAAGCCTCCCCAGGATGTAATACTGATGGAAAATGACTGCCTAAGTAAGAACTAGATATATCTAACCAACAGTTAGAAACTGCTAAATAGTTCTATTTCTATGCTAAATAGTTCTGCAAAAGTTTATCATAAAGTACAAATAATGGTAAATAAAGAGAATGGCTTTTTAGAACAGATCAGTTGTCTCTTTAAACTATGCCTCCCCTACACTGGCTTCTCCAAATGTCAGGTATATTTGTAATCATACTATTGTCTGGCATGTCAGTGCTATACTGAGTGTAGATGCCCAGACAAACACAATTGCTTTACTGTAAGAGAGCCTTGGACAAAGGCGAGGAGATGGTCTGTCTTTGTAGTAAAGAATTTGGCCTTACCCAAAGAGAGGTCTGGTCTTCGCTCTCAGCTTCAAGGAGGTAACCTATGTCATAACTGTTAGGGGTGTTTTTGCTTAAGGTCCGGGCTGGCTATTCCAGATCTTGGTGGAGTGAGGCAGTGGCCACCCCCAATAGTCTCAAAGTGAGGGTTGGCTACGCCAAATAGACCAACAATGTGACTTAGGGTAGGTGTTTTGGGTCGTGCAACATCAGTCAATCTGGAGACTGAGGTCATTTACGTAGACAATCAATGAGTCAATCAATCATGCCTACGTAATGAAGCCCTAGTAAAAACTGGACACTGTAGCTCAGGTGAACTCTCCTAGTTGACAATACTTCGTGTGTATTTTCATACCTTGATGCTGGGAGAGTAACATGTCCTGATTCCATGAGGAGAGGACCCTGGAAACTGTTTGGAAACTTCCCAGACTTCACTCTAAGTACTTCTTCACTTGGCTAATTTTAACCTGTATCGTCTCCCTGTGATCAACTGTGGCCATCAGTATAATAGCTTTCAGTGAGTTCTGTGAGTCTCCTGAATGAATTATCAAACCGAGGGTGGTTTTGGGGACCCCTCAAACTTGCAGTTGGTGTCAGAGTGAAGGAGGTCTTGTGGAGAACTGTGATCTCAAACTTTGCAGTCTTCCTAACTCCTGGCACCCTGTCACCACTAATAACAGTAGTTCATTTATTTGTTTACTTTTGCATTTGTATGCAGGGTTATTTGAGTTATTTGTGCATTTTTTTTAATATTGTCCTTTTTGACATCTCTACATGGGAAGATGTTTTTGCCTTTTATGTTTTGTAACTGAAAGAGGTGACAGCTGTATGGTGACAATGAATTTTAAGGTAAATCAAGTGTGAAAATGGATTCCAAACATAGGTTTTTTGACTATAGAACCATAATATTCCCTAAAATTATTCCTACCCTTGGCTTGTGAAATATTGTTTGCACATACTTTGATATCTTTTCCTTTCAAAGTAAGCATAGTGAGATATTGCAAAGGCATTCTATTCTCCAGTTTAATCTAAAAAATGCCCTTTACAGGATTTGTATAAAGATCTTTAATTGATGTCTCAGGATTTCTTATTATATCTAACTGAATACATTTTTCAGCGTTATAATATGTAGTTAGAATCCAAATTTATTAAGATAAAAGGAAGCCGACTAGGAGAGGTAGGCTCTCCACCATTAACACGCTTAGACCTGTGTTCTTCTCCAGTCGAAACAGCTTATCATTCCTTAATTCAGAAACAGTCCAATAGGGCTTAGTCTGAAGTTCTATTCAGCAAGAAAGCATGCCTTAGCAAGAGACTGTGAAATCTTTCTCAAATGCTTTAAATATTCTTCTTAATCAAGATGGTAATAAGATTTTAAAAATAGAATGAATTAATAGAAATATTTTACTAGCTTCCTTTCTTTGTTTGATGGATATCATTTAACTATGTCGGTGACAGGAGTAGACAAAATTCCTTCTCTTTTAATTATTTTGAAATCTGTAACCATTTTTCAATGTTTATTTATTTAGAACAAGTGGTATCTATAGTTCCTGAAGGATCGTCATGAAAACACATTTATTTTATTAATTTGATGGTAGAAGGTGCTCATTTAATATCCATTTGTCATCTAAGGTGATCTTGTTTCATGCTATATGGACTATCCCATTATGACCTGGCCGTGTATGCTTTGCTGTCCAGACAAGTGAAAGGTTTTATAGGTTAATGACACTTGATGGAAAAGTGTCAGCCTTAAAACATCCTTATTTGAATGAGCATATCATGGTGTGGCTATTCTCTGAAAAAGCTGGGGGCAGAGAAGGAGAAAGACTATATCAAACTCACGCAGAGCTATTTTATTGTTCACAGAACCCACGCATGACTTTCTCTTCCACATCCTTCCACTTGGCCACCTTTGTCTAAATAATATTTGTGCAAATGTAGTTGAGTATTTTCTTTGAATCTTTTAAGTTCCTGAATATTCTTCTATATATGAAACCTACAAAATTAATTAATTCAAAAGACATTTGCTTTTTACCTTTAGTGACCATAATAATTCTTACCACCTGCTATTATTATACTTTGTATCCTGCTTACGGCTGTCTGCAATAGCGTAGAGTTGCAGCAATTTAATGATATTTCTAAAACTTTCTTATCTTTAGGATACACAGTAAAAATGATTAAGTGGCAACCAAGAGAGTTTGAGAAACAATAGCATCCATTAATTATAGTACTACTCAAGGGGAAGAAACAGGAAACCAGCAACAAATAGACTTAATAGCAAGAAACCAGGAGATAGAGACTACAGCACTAAGCAGCTAGAATGGGAAATTAGATTCCATGGAGCACTGGTGACATAAACCACTCTGCATTTAATTGATAAATTGTGGGACTTAGCCAGACAGGTAAGCCTTCCAGATTTCTAGGCTTCTTTCCAATTCCGCACCTGAGGAAGCTGAAAAGCCTTTATTTTAATAGCTCAGTAAATGATAGTTATCTGATGTATTAGGCTCGCAGGAGAGAGTTGCTATGGTGCTAAAAAGGATTATAATGGCACCCTAGAGGAGGTTGGGGCTTATACACTGATACCCAGGGAGCAGGATATGAGTCTGCCCTACAGGGATGAGCTTGAGAGAGAAGTCTTTAAATAAGATCCAGGTGAAATCAGATCTGACCAGATTCACCTAAAACTGAAGGGAACTTCCGAGCTCCCTTTGGTTGTGTAACACCTTCTTTGACCTCAAAGGCGTTAGAAAGTATACTGTACATTTATTGAATCATGAATATGTTGCTTATATACTGTTTGAAACTCCAATTTAAGCTGATGTTTCAGGATAGGGAAAATGCCTACTAAATACATGGTGTGTTTTTGTGTACACTTTTTAAAAATCAAGGCGATAATTAAAACATTCTAATTCAAAGAGTTGCTACCATCTGTATGTTTTAAAAGCCTCTTTCCTTTTAGAAATATCAGACTCTAAAAATTAAGACATGTTTGTGACCAGCAGACATTATTTCTTTGGGCCTGCAACTAAGATAGAAAGATATAGTTCATCGAGAATTAAAATATATATATTGGAACATCATTTACAGACGTACTAATTGCTAGATAGTTACTTGAGCAAATAAGAATGAGTGTTTTCCTTGTCTCCTGATTTAAGGCAGTCTGGCTAGGCACTTATGGTGACACAGGGAAGCAGGAACTTAGCTCTTAAGACAGACACCTCATAGGGTGGGAGAGATTTTAAGAAACTTAAGTCAGCTGCTAGAGCTAAGAGGTGAGGCCTCTAACTTCCATAAGCACCAGTGCACAAACCCGGGTGGGTTTCATATGGACCATCATGCCTTCTTCCCACTTTTTGTAATTTTTCACTCCCCTGACTCTACTGAGCCCCTGCTTACTCCCTCCCTATTTCCTCATTCTCTCTTTAAAACACCCAGTCACCTCTGTACAAACCAAAGTTGAGTTCAATTCATGTTGGGAGCTTTTCCCTATCACAATAGTGTATTCCTGATTCAGGCTGTCCTTCCCGCTTTACCTCACGTGTGACTATGTTTATCCTTGACAGGGGAAAGAGGAGAGATGCTGTGAAGTCCCTGCATTCAGTGCTGGCATCCTCATCTATGTGTCGGGGTGCCCCAGCCATCCAGCTGTCTCAGAGAAGTTGCTGTCATTACAAGGAGGTGGAGAGAGGGAATTAATATTCATTTGGCACCGTGTGGTAGTTTTCAGTACCAGGTCCGGTACATAAAAACACATTACATCAGTGAATTCAATCATGACTGCAGCTCTATGAGGAAATAAGGCTCAGATTTAGAAATCTGCTTAAATTCACACGGCCAGTGCTAGCTGGATTCAGACCTGGATGTGACCGATGCTGAAGGTTACATGTGCCCCTCTCCACACTGTTCCTCTAGATGGCAACCACACAAACTACTGAAACTTCACTAGGGGTAAGAAACAAAACCGAAGTCCACTGATACAAACTGGAAAAGTCCAGGAGGATAAGAAACGCAATTGGCACCCACGGGCAAGGCAGAAGCCCAGTTAGCAGGTCTGGGGCAGCTCCGTGAAGCTGACGAACTGGTATGGGAAGAGCTCATGAGTGGGCCTTGGAAGCCAGAGCTAGATCTGGCGTATTCCTCCTGTCAGGGCTCCAGTTGGCTTTGAGAAGAGGGGAGAGGGCTCAGATTTCAGGTGGCAATCAGCGGTGCCAGCGGCAGGTGTGCAACTATATAAAGATAGGAAAACAGGGCATGGTATCTGGAAGCTGAGCGAACACCATCAGTGCTGTAACAGTCTCCCCGATAAGGAGGGGAATTATTACCTCCGGCATAGTGAAAGTTATGCACAGGTGAATTGCCTCCGGAGGACGCTTTCAAATCATCGGTTCCAAGGAGTGATTACAGTTCATAGATTAAAAGACCACATATTTGTGTATAGATAGCTACCAGCAGTATATCATCTCCTCTGAATATCCTGGATGCTAAGATTTATGACCACAGCCGCTAACAAGCCACCACATACGAGTGGTTATATTGCAGATATAACGCTGTTGAGATAATGTTTTTAGGCTAAAATCTTCCCGTTGATTTATTTTCCTTGTTTCCTTTTTATTATTAAATTGCTCAATAAACTTGCAATGGATTCTGAAGCATGTGCTTCTAAAATTGTTAAAGAGTTTTGAGGAAATTTGAAATTGCTCAGGTGGAAAGAGTCTATTAAGTTGCCTTTTAACTTCATTAAGGCAAAGAAAATCCTGTATCTTACAGCAAACGACCATTTTGTAAAAACTTTCCTTTCACGCAACATTTACAGACACTCCTATCTGTTCAAACCCACACCCTCAATAATGCCATTTTTAAATTTCTTTTTGAAAACTTTCTGAAAATCACATTTTTGAAGCAGCTTCCCTGGACAGTGTTCTGGGGTCAGAGCTTTAAGAGGCTGAATGAGGATGAAACACTTCCGCCTGAATTCCGGCTGTTTGAATAGGCCCAGCACGAATTATCACTGGGTCATATTCTCACGACCAATTCTTTCTTCCTTCCACTTGGTAAGTACCATCCAAGTTCTCAAGGGAAGGGAAAGAGCAGAAAGTGTGCTTGTGCTGGGGAGAGTCGTCCTTCTCTACTCAGTCCGGGAGAGCTCAGTCCTTCACTCCAGTGCATTGTTGTTCCGGCAGACACCCGTGCACAGCAGTGGCGGATGGCCGGCCGTGCGTGCAACGTGGCGACCTGCGAGCCCACCCGGGGTGTGGATGTGTGCACGTCTATAGCAACGTGAGGGAGAGTGGAAGGTTGTCAAATAGCGATTTCTTAGAATCATCAGCATCCAGATAAAACAAAAGGGCCCTCTGGAATCTTTACCTCCTCAGACTCCTGTCTGACTGGGACAAACCAACAAGGTTGCCTATAAATGTAATTACAATGAAAAGCACTCAGGCAATATAAAAATTGTGAGAAAAACCATTAAGATGGTTTGAAACATTTTTATAGGAATTAAAAAAAAAAAACAAAAAGAAAGAGAAGATTGCAGATATAATTATACAAAGTGAATCTTATTTTAATTTCTTTTTTATATGTTGTGTGTATTGGAAAAGGGAATGAAAAATTTTACCCAGGATTTGGTCAGGACAACAAAGGCGTAGTGCTTGCCCAGAACTTTCACCAAATTGTACCGCAACAGATAGACTCGATGCCCCTTTTTTCTCAGTCAGTATTATGCACGACCCTGTTGAGTTAGGTCAAATGTGTGTGCCCAGCATTCTCTAAGTATTTTACAGGCAATGTTTTCTTTCACCCACACAGCAATCTCAAGTGGTAAACTCTAATATTATTCCCACTTTACAGAGTAGAAAAAGGAGGCCCAGAGAGAAAGCTAAGTTTCTGTAAGACAAATAAGGAGCAGAACTTTTATACCCAGCATAAGAGCTTGTTTTTTTACTCATTAATGTGAAACAACCTCCCACTGGGCCTACTCTTCTTTAACGGGAAGTAACTTCCCCTCCTCTGAATTCTATCTAAATTTCTCTTATGCCCCTTAGCACTTTCTGTCTTGCCTAACAGTAATCTAGGTGCACATTTTATCTCCTTGACAGCAGGAATAACACCTCAATCATGCTTTCAACTCTTCTACTGTCATTCACATGTCATTCATTCAACACTTGTTGATGAATGAATAATAAAGCATTTCATCTCATGAGAAAATTTCTGGAAAAAAAAGCAAGTGTAAGAAGAAAATCACAGCCAAAGTTAAAGGCAATTCTTCAAAACGTCAAAGTAAAATAATGCTGGCTTAGTTTACTGTTCATATAAGACAGTTTCCTTGAAAGATGATCAGATTTGACCAAACATCAAAATAAACAAATGTGGATATCTCAGTTTTGGATGCACAAATCGTGACGTTAATGTTAAAAGCTTAGACATTAAGTACTAGAAATTGCTTTATTGTACAGTACAATGTTTCAATAGAAGGGTTAACATTTTGGAAATCCTGAAATTACTCTTAAATTTTCTTAGTGATATGGAAAGAAATATAAAAGTGATCAAAATGGAGATGATTGTTCCTAAAACCTGAATATTCTTGATAGAGGACATTACTTTGGAAAATCCAGCTGAGACATCTCTTCAAAGAAAATAGGCAAATAATAATTATTTGTTTGCATTATATCTATTTATCTTCTTACATATACTTATGTACATTTTAGAAAAAACTTTTAGAAAAAACTTTTAGAAAAAAGCCAGAAAATTTAGGAAAATTAAAATTACCTGCAAATTGTATGCATGTAAAAACTGGTGAAATCCAAAAAATGTCTGCAGTTTAATTAACAGTTTATGTCAATGTTAATTTCCTGGTTGTGAAAGTGTACTATGGTTTTATAAGATGTTTTGTTGGGGAAAGCGGGGTGAAGGTACACAGAGACTCTGAACTATTTTTGCAACTTCTTGGGAGTCTTAAATTATTTTAGAATAAAAAGTCAAAAAAAGATGTACAAACCCACTACCCAGAGACAACAATTGTTAACATTTTTAAAATCTCCCTTCAATATTTAAAAAACAGTTTTCCAGCACCTCTTTCTCAGAACTAAACAAATTTGAATGGAGTTCCAGAATATCATTTTAAATATATACGTGTCTATCTATCATCTATATAGAATAAGTAAATTTATGATCTATGATAAGCAATGATCCATAATAAAGTAAAGTAATGTTCAAATAATGAGTATTTTATTTGTACACAATTATGACTCCCTATGAAATACACTTAACTGTATTTTCATCAAATATTTTTCTTGTCTACATTTAACTCCATCCCACTTCAAAAAGGCCTGATGCGAAGCTACGCTGTTCCTTGGTGAATGTCCCTGGGGAAATGACAGAAGTGAGGAAAGAGCACCGATGTCCGATTTGTTATCTGTGATACCATGTTGTCTCCCGGTTCCCCAAGGTGGTGTTATTTGTTCCTTCTATTTTCAAAGAGCATATTCGCAACTTTTTCAGTACAACTGTTTCCTTTATCTAAATTAATTATTTATATCTGAACCTGTGGAATAAAGTACCCGTGTCTTAATGGCATATTCATGCCTTATTTGTTTCTGTCTATCTCTAACCATGGGATGGTGGATGCAGAAGGAGTTGACAGTTAAGTAAGCTTTGCTTACAGATAACTCCTTCCCTCCCTCTATTCTGTGTAAGCCAAATAATTCAGTGTAATGGAAATAGAGAGGAATCAGGGAGGAAATAAATTCTATAACCCAATTTTTTTAAAAAAAATAATATTCTTTTCTGGAGATGATCAGGAAAAATATCGTTGAATGGGACCGAGGAGTCCCTGGTAAATAGTTTTCTTCTTACCTAAACATATATGTCCATTGTTCATCATTAAGGCTCTCTGGGATCACTGCTCCATTTCCTGTAGGATAGCTATCTTTCTGCACAGAGGGATACTGAGGAACATTCACGTATCCTGGCAGTGATGTTCACTAGTAACAGGGGAGGCTGGATTCTGGGCATTTGGTTTTCTGCAAAGAAATCTAGACTTCAAGTGGCGCCAAATAAGAGCTGCTGGATTTCCCAAGTGAGATGGAAGATGAGGATGGTAAAGCTGATAAACTGAAGATCAGAGGCCCTTGCTCTATTTTCGTGCTCAGTCTAGGTATCCCTGATTGAATTTTTCGATAGCCTGGTTAGAGTAGAACTCAGATTTATATGTAATGGGTATTTCTTGCATACCCGAATTCCTACGATGAAGACTCCTACTGACTGCACAGTTGTTAAAATGAAGTGACTATGTATATCCTGTCGCAGTAAGGCACTGAACGGTCAGAAGTATTCCAGTGTTTACTGCCAGCAGTGGTAATATTCAGGCTGGGGTTGTGAATACATTGTTGGTTGAAATAATTCTATTTTCCTTTGGAAACCCCATTATTTCTCATTCCCCTGAGGACTAGGAGGTGTAACACTCCTCTTGCTCATGGTGAGACTTGTTTATGTGCAGTTTGATATCATATATTATAAAAGTGTACTTTTCCTCTATGAGCCTGAACCTGAATTTTTGTCATCCAGCTGTTTTTGTCAACAAGACAAAAGAAGATTTGAGGTTTTTATGTGCTAGTCATGGCACATTGTATAAGACACTGATGCTGACTTTGAAATGCTTAAGTAGATGTCCTTTGGAGCTTCTGTTTCTGTTATAGCAATCAAAATACATTACCCTCAAAAGGAAAATAAAATAGGACAAGAAGATAGAAAATAAGATTGCATTTTATTAGCTAATTTTATTTTTCTTTTGATGTAAGTTTATTTTAGCTAAGTCTAAAAGTAGGTCTATGGGTTGATAAATTAATATCTATTAACTTTTTTAAAAAGATAGTATATCAGAAGTAATTATTAAAGATTACCCCAGTGACAAAAATGAAAAAGATGCATCTTTAAATATTCTTTGCCAAGCAATATATTATTGAAATGATAAAAATGATAATTAACCAGTGCTTAACTGTCTTTGATTGAAAAATTATTGGGAATGTGTATATGATTAACTAAAATATTTTGTATTCTTTCTATGTAGTTTACAAGTTGTACATACAGGCACTTTTTTGCAATCCCCAAAACACAACTGCAATGAATACATATAAAGTACACTATAATATATATTAGGGGATATAGATAATATTAAAGTAAAAGTCAACACATATTGTTTTGGCACATTCACTTGCTTCTGCTTGTTAATAAGAAATTAACATTATAAGGATTATATTAAATTCTTTCATAAATTTACAATAGAACCAGACAAGACACCCTGAGTCAATGATTTAGGAATCCCTCTCAGTTTATTGTTTGTCTTCCCGCATTTCATAGAGAACTCTTCCTCTCCCGTCAGAAAACAATACCATCCTGATGATAAAGACAACAGACGCTCAGCTCAGCTTATTCACCAAGGTCTGCTATGGAGAGGAGGAGTTTGAGGCCAAAGGAGGAATTAATGCAAGTGCTCCCACCAATTGCTGCCAAATTTTAAAAACTAACCAGAAATGTAGATATTTATCTGAAATCCCTTGATTTTTAAATACTTAAAATTTGATTTTTAAAAATACACTGTGTAGACCAAACAGAACCCTTCTACAGGCTGGATTCAATTGGTCCTGTAGTTTGTGAAATGTGATTTAGAGGGTACAGTGCCTCGGGGTTCCATGGTTAGACCCTTGGGGCTTATAACGTTCCCTTTCACTTGAGCAGGAGAGCAAACAATATTGTTGTAATTATTGTTATTTCTTTGCATTCATATTATAAAGGTTTGTGGTGTTTCCTTAGTTTTTTTCTTTGCCGAGGAAGATATGCCCCGAGCTGACATCTGTTGCCAATCCTCCTCCTTTTTTCTTTGCTTGAGGAAGATTAGCCCTGAGCTAACATCTCTGCCAATCTTCCTCTATTTTTCATGTGGGGGTCCCTGCCACAGCATGGCTGATAAGTGATTGAAGTCTGTACCAGGGATCTGAAGCCCTGAACCCCTGGCCGCTGAAGCAGAGACACTGCACTTAACAACAAGGCCGCGGGCTGGCCCCTGTGGTATTTTCTTAAAGCTCAACTGAAAATATAAGGAGTTACCATAGTTTTGCCTGACAGTCAATGTTCTGATTTTCCTGGCTTGGTTTAAGTCCCTCCAGTACCAGAGGCTTCCCCAATTCTAACTTTCAACTGCTTTTCTCCGTTTACTCTCATTTCCTATGTTTGTAGAGTATTTGGGTGACTGGTTCCAATGTATCTTAACTAAAAGCATTCATAATATTCAGGTCATAAATTAGGCTTGCAGTTTCTAAATGAATTTTGACTCATGCGTTTAACCTACCTGTGAATTTTATAACACTTTCCCATTAAAAAGGGAAAAATATAAACTGTTGAAAGATGATTGCTAGTTACTCAGCCACATGTGGTAGTATGCTTAAAGATTTCATTTTCCTCAGAAACTACTACTACTTATAAAGCTCATCTATCAGATGTAATGAGAGCTGTCAGGGATATTTAGTGAGAAATAGCTGCTTGATATGCTAATAGCAGCCCCTCGGTGAATTCATTTTGTTCTGCTTCTTGACATTAATGGTTTTCATAATCTAATGAATGATGTGTGCAATAGAAGCACGGCCACAGGGAAAGATCATATAAAGTTAAAGTAGGGAAAATCTTTATCAGTATTTGCATCCATTTAGCAGGATGCATTTTATATATATCCATATTTTCCTTGGCTTTTACTGATCTCCAGTTGGACATAGCATTTGGAATTAGGGGTTCGAGTTCACTGCCAGCTTGCCTTCCTTAATAGTGCTGTTGCTTTGGCTTCTCACTTGGTCAGGTTAGTAAAAATGCTAGTGAGGAGCGATTTCTCACATCCTCAGAAGTGGACGCAACTTTTGAGTCCTTAAGATGATGCGGATTTATAAGCAAAAAGCAGCTGGAACCATGGAAGTGGGGATGCAATCGATAAAAATTTGATTGGTTACATCCAGAGTGCCATTCCGGGCTCTCTATTGTCTAGAGCTATGTGTGTGATTAATTTATATGAACTTCCTTCGCAGTGTGGCTTTAAAAATAGGATAGATGCACATTTGTCAGGGGCAGTTAAGTAGGCTGCCGCCTGAGAGTGGAGATGTAAACGACCTCTCAAGGTCCCTTCCAGTCTTGCAATTTTATGAATCTACAGTAATCAAAATGGAGTCACCCCAGTCAGTACTTAGGGAAGAGCATTGTACGTGCTTATAAGCACAAAACTTAAATCAAGGGAGTCCCTAACGCTTCTCAGCAGGTTTCCATTTCATTTTTAAAACAAGGTATTTAAAAGAAATAGTATAATTCCTTTAAATGTAAGTATCAACACATTTTAAACTCTAATGACAACGAATTGTGTTTCTTTAGCTAACGAAGCATTGGCATGTTTGAAGAACCTTTTTTTGCTAGATTTACTATCTTGTATGAGCTGTATTACTGTGAAAAAAACAGCACACTTGTTAAAAGATAAGAAGGGTCTTAATTCTTTGGTTAAAGAAAAAAGGGATTTTTTTCAAGTAGAGAAAAAGAAAATTCTATCTCAGTATCCAGGTGTTTAATAAAGCAAATGAACAGAATTCATAAGCACCAATGGACTAATTAATTTACTAATTTATCATACTTTTTGTGGCCAATCACTCCTTTTCTCTTTCGGTTTTGTAGCAGATTTTGTATTTGTGTACAGGAGTTTTGGAATTGGGAAGTAAGTAGGAACTGATTTTGTTTTCATCTGATGCTATGTCCTCCACTTGCATCATATGTGCTTATGTTTTACATGACCAGCTGCATTGTGAACACCTCCGTAGTCAGTATTATCTCTGTGTTCCTGGAAGTCAGATTGTCTTGGTTAGAACCTAGACTTGCCAGCTGTGCCATACTGTCGAAGGCACTTAAATTCTCTGTACAGTTTTTTCAAATGTGAAGAGGGGATTATAATGGTACCTTTATCAGAGGGTTACTGTGAGATTTAAAAAGTTAGAAGTACTTAGAACAGGGCCTTACTTGTTAGTGCTCCATGTATATTGGCTGTTTTCTTTTGTTTTTTTCCTGACGAAGATTAGCCCTGAGCTAACACCTGCCAGTCTTCCTCCACTTTATATGTGGGTCACCACCACAGCATGCCTGATGAGTGGAGTAGGTCCTCGCCCTGGATCTGAGCCCACAAACCTGGCTGCTGAAGCAGAGCATGCGGAATTTAACCACTACACCAGGGGGCCTGCCCCTATTTGCTGTCTTTACTCATTTAACAAATATTCAATAAGTGCCTACTAAGGTGCTGTTCCAGGCATAGGGGCACTATGGTAAAAGATAAAAAGCCCTGATCTCATGGATTTACCTTCTTACAGTCTTAGAACATTTATTATTCCTAAATCATATTACAAGATATTGAAAATGTATACAATATTTGGTTACCAGCTAAATGAATGAGTGAATGAATGGAGGAATGGTGAATAAATACATGAATACTTAAATCTGTGACCTACTTGCTCTTTCAATGTGCAAGGCAGGGTAAACAAACATAAAGTGTATATTAACTCACAGTAGGGAAAATCAGGCAAATAGTCCTAGAAATGGGCTACTGATCAGGGATGCCATAGAAAGCCAGAGTGGGAAGTGCCACCTCAAGGAAGAAGGGCTGATTGTGAGCACATCAGAATGTCTTTTCCTTGTACAGAGGAGTGTGTAAATCTCTGCACGTCCACTCTCTTAGCTTACTAGTGAGTGAGATATAAAGGACTTCCAGGAAGCTTTTGGTCCAAAAATAATCTTCCCTCATGAATATTTGCCAACTCACTATTAGCAGACCATCCCTTGGTTTTACACGTGGGTACTCAAATGTCCATTTGTCGAAAAAAATGATTCTTTCCCCATTAAATTGTCTTGGCAGTGTTGTCAAAGATCAAATGTAAAGATTTCATTCTAGACTCTCAGTTCTATCCCAATGGTCTATGTTTATGCTTGTCCCAGTACCAGAGTCTGGATTATTATAGTTTTGTAGTAAGTTTTGAAATTAGGAAGTGTGAGCCATCCAAATTTGTTCTTCTTTTTCAACATTGTTTTGGCTATTCTGGATCCCATGCATTTCCATATGAATGTTAGGATCAGCATGTCAATTTTCTGTGCAAATGCCAATTCCAATTTTCATGGGGATTGTGTTGAATCTGTAGTCTTGCCATCTTAACAACAGTAATTCTTCTAATCCCCGAACCTGGGTGTCTTTCCATTGTTTTTAGATTTTCTTTCATTCCTTTCAACAATCTTACAGTTTTCAGTGTACAAGTCTCGCACCCTTTTGATTAAGTTTATTCCTAACTATTTTATTAGTTTTTATATTATTGTAAATGGAATTTTAAGTTACTTTTATTTTTTTGGATTGTTTATTACTAGTGTATTGATATACAGTTGATTTCTATATGTTGATCTTGTATCCTATAATCTTGCTGAAATTATTTAATAGTTCTGATTTGTGTGTGTGTGTGTATTACTTGGGATTTTCCTTATATAAGACAATATGTACGATAGTTTTACTTTTTTCTTTCCAATTTGGATGCTTCTTATATCTTTATTGGTTTTTCTAAGTGTAAATATCACCAAAACTTCTATGAGCATAACACATTCAACCACCAACATTTAAAGACATTGATTTTATTAGTTCTTTCTAAGTTACAAGAAAGATGGTGGTAAGAGATTTTTGCAAACTGCATGATGAAAAAGAGTCAATGAAAGAAGCAGCAAGGGTACATGTGACCTACCTAGCTTAACTTCCCTCTTTCATCTGGAAAGCATGCAGTTGCTTGATTTCCTGGTCTCAGTTTCTGTGTTTAGAGAAACTTAGAGGTATGGCAGAACTCAGTGTGTCATCTCTTAGTAAAAGTTCAAAAGAGAGGGATTTTTGAGTAAGTTTGATTACTAATTTGTAGATCTTATTCATTCTACAACAGACTTAATTGGCAGTTCTATTTTCAATAAGAAATTCCAGCTCATGTAAGACAATTAAATCTATTAGTGAAATCATAATTCTGAGTTATTACAGCAACTCTACGTGGCTTTCTTTTCATGATGGTAGTAACTGTTGATGTGCAACGCTTTTCCATTAATTTGTTAAAGGTTGTTTTATATGTGCATGTGTGTACACATACATATACATATATATTGCAATATATTATCCTATATATAAATTTACACACACACATACATAAGCATATAGAAAGAGAAGAGATTTCTTATTTACCAACTTGTGTTATGTGTAAAGCATGGGTACTATAAGTGAGGACCCCACTCATGCATGATGAAGTATTGGGGTTTGATTTCTAAGAGTGACTTTTCCACCCACAGAGCCAGACAAATGTTATTTTCCAGTTTACTTTATCCACGCAAACTTATGGAGTCATTTTTTCCTCTCCCACTGTGGACACTAACTTCTCCTATGCTTACTCCTACCCGTAACATCTTGTTCTAAAATCCTCATAAGCCACTAGCTATGAATTTCTGCTCACTGCTCTAGCTTTGAATTCTCTCTTCATTAGCCAGGGATATCATATTCCTCCTTTTAAGCTTAGCTATTAAAAAAACAATATTATATATAGCTTTATTTGTGTTGGAGAGTGGGTGTTTTTCCATATCAGCCCAGTCAGCCATATTTCCTAGAAGTTTTCTCAACAGATTGTATGTGTGTGTGTGTGTGTGTATACAACACTTTTCCTGAGATCAGATATCTGTCAATGTATAAACATATGGTGGAATATAAATATCCTTTTCTTTAAAAAATAATTCCACTTATTCATACAAAACTTCTACTCATTTGAAGTAATGTGACTGAAGATTGAGCTTATTTAATAGTATGTATTATAATGCACTTCAGTTTTATAAGAATTCGTATTGTAAGATGGACCTAAATTATTAAAGTGTACAGATATGTAACTGAAAACAGAGACACAAAACAGGTGCCCTTACTTGAAGTTACTTAAGATCGTGACTTTCTACCTATTAGGTTCTTCATGCAAATCCTAATATAAATTATTAATCCATGAGTTACATCAAATAATTATTTTTAATATTCTACAATGTTCAGTATTAAATTACAAAATTAAATTTTACAAAATTTGTAGTGCTATTCTGTGTAATGACCTATTTTTGCAGTGAGTAGTCACACTTGTTCTACCAGTTCTGGTCGCGGTACTGGAGCTCAGTTGCCACGGATGCCCTGTCACTTCAATGGCTGCTGATTCCTTGACATCACCTGTTAACTCTCCTTCTTGTGTTATGACTTTTGGACTTCCTAAATTTCTAAAATGACAGGCTATGGAGGAATCATTTACACTGAAATTGAATATTTATTATAGCAGGCTGCTAATTTTTAAAGTTCAATAGCTCTCTAGTGGTACTCATAACAGAATGTAACTATCTCTAAATTATTACTTTGTAATAAATATGGAAATGAATGTTCTTATTATATCTTCTTTTTCCTCTTACCTGACAGGAAGGAATGTTATAGATGGCTTTACATCATCAATAACTAAGAGAAAATCAGGTAGATGTTCTATTTTATAGATTCTTTTATGGTACCATCAGATGCATATTCAGTAGTTCATTTAATGACTTGCCTGCGAAAGGCAAAGAAGTTGAATTATTTTCCTTCGCCAGTTTTCAAAATCACATAGCATGTTACCATATTAAAGCAGATGTCCATGTCAGGTTATGCCCCAATTAACTGGCAGCAAAATATACAGAAAAGAGAGACAAGCAGAATTAAACAGGGCTTTGGTTTTAGGGAACCAAACTGTGCCCCCTTGGGGAAGGACGGAGAATACAACAAGTAGAATTATCTAAAAGGGAACATGGCAGAGTTGGGCCACTCCAGGTCAGAAAGAGAGACCTGATACAGCCATGTAGGGAGGGACACCTGAGCTTCTTGGAAATATAGCCAAAGAGTGAGGATATGTTTTTGTTCAGTGTGTTTGAATATAATTCCAAGTCCACATACCTATAGCAAAGCTCAGTTTTAATGCCAAGAGTGCTATTGAGACTGCCTGTTGTTTGCCTCTACCACGGGAGCCATCTTTGCCTTCCTTCAATAGCTGTCCGCTAATGTGGCTCCATAAGGTCTCTCTGTCCCTTCAGACACACTCTAGGTGGTCCCAGGAGTTAGAAACTCTTGCAAAGTGGATCTCGCTGATGTGAAGATCCACCATGATGGGAAAGCTTAGCTCACTTTTACTCCTTCTCCAGCACATATTTTTACATTCAGTTATTTACAATTTTTGTTTAATAATTCTTACAAGATACAGAATAATAGGGAACAGTTGTAACCACAGACATACAAAGATATTCACATGACTTATATTTACAGCTATTCAGATCTATATATCAGTACACTCTTAGAAATGTACATTTTGAAATCCCATAGTGACTTCCCTTTGTGCTGGAGGGGAGAGAAATCAGACGTTTCAAAAACTGCGCACAGAGAAAAGAGAAATAGTAATGGAAGCAATCATGGGGAAATGTGAATTGTCTGGAAAAAGCAAAATGTAAGGCTCAAGGGTGCTAGCTGTGTTCCAGAACGGGGCTTTCGAAATGGCAACCTCCTTCTCCCTTTCTCTTCACATCCAAACAAGCACCAAGAACTCTCAAATGTACCCACTCAGTGGCTTTCAAATCTGCATACTGGTTTCGTTTGCTATCGTCTTAATTTCCTGACACTATTTTCTCTCTCAAAGACGTCTCTGAACACTTCTTAAATAACATATCCATTTGTATTCCTCTCTTTCCTCACAGCCCATTATTCCCATTATGTTTTATCAATTATTTACAAAACAAATCTGATTATTTCACTCCCCTGTGTAAAATCCTTCGGAGAATTCTGACCTAGAATAAAACCTAAAAATACTTACCTCAGTCTGTGAAGCCCTACTTGACTTAGTCCCTAATTTTTGTACTTCTCTTGATAACCTTCCTTTTTCACAATGGTGAAATTAACAGTAGGAACTTTGCAAATGGCGCTCTTTTTGCCTGGAATATTCTTTACACTACATTTTGTCCAAGTGAAATTTCATTTTAAATGTTATTTTCTCAGAGAGCCTTTACTTCATGTCCTACATCAATTGTGTTCTTATTTCTCATCAAATTCTTTTTCTTCTCAGACAGCTTCTGTTAATTTGTAATTATAAACATATAGAGTGATTCCTTGAAATGTCTGTCCAAATTGAAAATTAGCTCCATGAGGGCTGTATGTATCCAGGATGTGATAGGATTTTTGCATATAGAAAGTGCTCAGGAAAGAGTTGTTGAATGAATGAATGATTCCAAGGCAGGGAGACAAGAAACTTGGGAGAGGGAGTCTTGTAGCAGCTTTCATCTTCCTTGGAATAATGGGGCTTGAGGGAAAAGGTGATTGTCCGTTATCATTCTTAGACTTGCAACAATTCAAAGACTATTTTCTTTTCTTTTTAATTTTTCAAATTATTTTCAGGTAAGACTTTATGCCTTTTCTGAAAACGAATGAAAGACCAGTAAGTGCAAATTCTTGGATGCTTTTTGGAATGAGTTAGGTTATGATTGATAAAGCAGTATTATTTGACAATATATTTCTAGTTTTTTATTATTTTAAAACAATTTAAATTTTAACTGATAGCAAAAATTTTTTACAAAGCTAGGGAATATAATAATAGTTGAGATAATGGCACTTTGACTCTAAGGACAAGACAATTTTATGTGACTAAGAATATTTACTTGGCATAGAGAAGTAAATTGCACCACATCTCCCATTAAATGAGACTTCCAGTAAAATTAAACTTTCTTCATTCAGATAGAAACGAATCATATGAATTATATTGGAATATACAGCCCATAAATGAAATTAATTTTGTCGTATAATACAATGCTATATTTATTTATGGAACATAATTATTTGTGGCCATTGGTGAAACAATGAGACTCTCTGTCATAAATGTTACTACTTTCACTTTACCATCATTTATTTTCTTATGGTTGTATAAAAGTAGGATCTAGTAAACATTTGGTAGATTGTTGGGTTGGTGAGAGAAGTTTCTACAGCAGAGTTCTTTGATTATATAAATATGCTATAGACAGCATAGTAAATTTGGAAATCAAGGTCATATAATTCTTGGGTCTTCAAGGAGACCTTATTTCTCCTTGAAGGTTTTCCTTCAATGCACTTGCTCACGTTTAATGTGAATCAGTGAGACTATGATAGTCATTAGCTCTGTTCATTGATAATTTCAGATCTTCTTCTTCTGAGAACATAATAGGATTCCATTTCTCTGCCCTTGTTTAGTTAGATGTGATCTTGTGAATTGATTCGACCAAGTAATTATGAAGAGAAATGACACATGTCACTTCCGGGATGAAGCATTTAAGAGCAAGTGTGCAATTATTTATGTTGATATCCTCTGTTACATTGAACAATGATGATGCAGATGACAGACGATTCAAATCAATCTGGTTCCTTGAGGGAGGATGACATGGAACAAATCACCCTGCTGGTCCAAGATCATGTGTTTCACGAAAAAGAAATAAACATTTCTGTTTAATGCCACTGAGGCTTGGGGTTGATTGTTACTGTAGCCTTATTTAGCCTATCCTGACTGATACAGAAGTTGATACTAGAAGAAAGTTATTACTACTAAAAAACAAAACACAAAACAAAGGCAAACAATAGCAAACTTCAAAACATACGTCATTGGTTTAAGGGTCAAGTGGAAAATGGAAAAGAAACTGTTATCAGAGACTGAGAAGATGACAGCCCACGTAGCATACACTTGTGGTAACATGGAAGGCAGATTATGTGCCTAAGGAATTTATTGCTCTTGGGAAGAGGGTGAAAAACAGAGTGTTAGTTGCTGTTTGGCAAGTTGAGTTAAGAAAAAAAAAGATGAGTTCAGAAAAGAATTTCCTAGTTTGTAAACATTTACGCAATGGAATGCAGTCCACAAATTCAGGGAGTTGTGAAGAAGGCAACCACTTCTTAACCCAACAATAAAAGATAAAATGAGAACGTCTTCAAGAGATGAAAGCCAATTAAAACTCTGTGCTGCAGCTAGGGGAAAAGTAATGAAATTGCTGTCACACCCACTGTGAACACATCTGAGTGTGTTAAATAATAACTGGATTAAATAATATCTGTTATTCTCCATCATTAGAAACTAAAAGTATCTGTTTTCAGTTTTCTTTCTCTCAGGCCATGCCAGAAATATTTCATATTTTAGTTACATCAATTAATATATAAGTTTTCATAATATACAAACATAGGGTGATTTTTCCCAAAGAGCCTTCTTGACCTTTATTGATATGTTGACTTTGATTTGGGGCACTCCCAGAGCCACTGTCCCTTTGTAGCTGTTCTCAACTGTTCACCTACTTATTAGCCTCTCATTTCTCCTGTTTGATTCGCCATCATTTTGATCCTGTCTTCTTTTATTCACTGTTAAAATTCTTACACTTTAAAAAACATATATGTTATATACAAAAAAATGTTTGCTATGTACAAGCACTGCTATTAAATCATTCTTTAAAAATATTTGAGGAAGAGTGAAGCTTAAAGTAAACTATGGACTTTGATTATGACATGTCAGTGTAGGTTCATCAGTTGTAACAAATGTACCACTCTGGGGGGGATGTTGATAATGAGGGGGGCTATGCATCTGTGGGGGTACATATGGGAAATCTCTGTACCTTTTTCTCAATTTTGCTAAGTTTGAACCTAAAACTACTCTAAAAAAATGAAGTCTTTAAAAAAATATTTGAGATAGGAGGAAAAGCAGTCCTCAGTCAGCTATCTTCTACTTTACTCACTGCTATTTTAATACAGGATATTGTCAAGACTTTAAGTCTCATTGACCAGAAATATATCAAGACTGTCTATTTTTGTTGTATTTTCTATTTTACAGACTTCAGAATCTTCTCAAACACTTGATATTGCACAGAGAAAACTGCCTCAGCAATTTATTTAGTTAATTGATAAACATTTTTGAGTAGGCTTTATTTTTCAATCAATACTGACAATGTTTATTATTTCTGAAATGATTTATATATTTGAAATACTTATATGATAGGTGTTAACTTATAGTTTTTTTAGAAAATTTATATTTGTTACCTCAAAACCTAGCAAAGTTTTTCTAATTCATTATCTCCACAATGTTAATGATATTAATCTCAAGGAAAGTAAACGCACCTATATCATTCCATAATCTTTTTCAATCTCCTGTTGCTCTATGACATGGCTATACAATGTCACCATTCTAGGAAATGAACACAGATTCAAATTTAGATAAATTTCGTTACCTGTCTTACTTTGGGAAGTTGTCTGGTCTAGATTTTCATGATGGGTAAGATGAAAGTGGGTGGTCTACGGCAGCATCCTCCACCTGAGCACTATGGACCTTCTGGGCTGGACGAGTCTTTGTCGTAGGGCGCTGTCCTGTGGATTGCAGGATCCCCGCTCCATCCCCTGATTTCGACCCACTAGAATCCCTCAGTTGTCATGGGCAAAGCTATCTCCAGAAGTTGCTTCAATCTCCTGGGGGACAAATTTGCCCTCAGTTCAGAACTGTTGTGCTAGACTATATATAATATAATACATATAATATATAATAATATAAATATACTTATAGTAAATATTAAATCAAATAGGTTTACAAATACATAATTAGAATATTATTGTCCTTGCAAAATGATAATTAGAATATTCTACAAGATCAAACATAAATACATATTTAAATCTAGAGGAATTCAGTATATGTTAAAGGAAAATTTAAAAAATCCTTAAACGGTAATTTAAACGAGTAAGGAGAAAGAAAGAGGCTTCTTTTCTCATGGTATGAATTCCTATTAACTCTTTAAAACAATATCAAAACTATTTGAAGAGAAAATAAGGGAAACTAGAAAACCTAGTCAAATGTTCCGAATCAGTGCGCTGGGGTGGAAAGGTGGACACTCACAGGACCCAATCCACAAACGTGTGTGTGGGAGCTATGCACACAGATCTCACTCAAATTAGGGACATTTTGCTCTTATCGCTTTAGGGAAATGTGCAGGAAACGAGTGGACATATATCTCTCTAATTAATCAGCAAACACTTATTAGAAATCCTAACAAATTAAAAAAGAACATGTCTGTACACTCTGATGTTCCATGAATTTCCTTAATCACATTTAATTTTTCTTCATTCTTTAATCACATTTAATCCCTCCTCCCAATTTAAATTAATGGTTTCTCTGAGCGTGCAAGGCAAAACAGGATCTATCTTCTTTTTGATGAGTCACAAAATATTACTCTTGTGCCATAAAAACTTTCTGTTTCCTCACTGTATGCCCATGTGGGCCTCTGTAGTTCTGAACATTAAGAAAAATATGATTTTCAGAAGTGGGAACCACAAGAATGGCATCAACACATAAGAACTTGTCTGGACTTGAACAGCTTGTGCTACACCTGAGTGAAGAAAATATCTACTTAGCGCAAAAGAAGTGTTGTATATGGTTTCAAAAAACAAACAAAAAACAAACCAACAGCACGAGCTATGCACTGGTTATGACAATCACAGCCTTCCAGTATGGCTTCCGAAACTAATTTGTTGTTACCTGACGAAAAGGAACAAAACAAAAAAAGAATCTCCCGCATGTCACCTTTCATTAAAATTGTGTTTGTCTGAGATTTTGTTATTTGCAATTGCTCATCTGTTAAATTAGAACTTTTAATTCTTCACAGTTTGTCACCTTTTTAATTCTGGTCTGTTGACATGCACTTTTTTTGTAAATCCAAAGAAAGTTGAAAATGCAATTTGAAAGTAAATTAACAGTCATGTCGGCTGCTAAAAAAACCCTCATGCTTCATCTGTGTTGTTTAAGAGTGCTTTAAAAAATGAACCAGTCATGTAACAAGGTTGTTAATCTGCTTTTTCTAAACAATTGCAACATTAGCCAATGTAATTGGGTTGCTAGTATTTTGAGAGTCTTTCCTCTGTCATTTCTTTTCTTCTATTATATGCCATAGAACATTGGTAATTTGAAATAAATATTTATTTGAAATAAATAAAAATAAGCAACAAAGAAATCTTAGTTTAATAAAGGACTGGAGAAGCAAATAGAAAATAACAAAGATATATAATAAATATTAAATATAAAATGAAATAATATATAATGAGCCAAGCAACAAAAAAAGAAAAGTAGGTATAGAATATTTCTGGGGAATGTAGAAAATGACAAAATTACAAATGCTCAAGACACATGAAAAATATTCAACATCATTAATAGTAAAAGAAATGCAAATGAAAGCCAAATACAAATTAAATACCAAGTAATTAGTATGGAAAAATCTTAAAAAGTTAAGGGTCATTATTGCCAAGAGTGTGGAAAAATGAGCTCTTATATACTGTCGATGAGAATCTAAATTGTTGCAACTTTTTTGCAGAGTTTATCAATATTTAGGAATAGATCCCTGGAAAAATACAAGGATCCATATACATATGTTCATTGTAGCATTGGTTGAAATCTCAAGGTCTATGTCTGTGGAGGAATGGTTAAATAAATTGTAGTATATCTCTACTATAAATAGTACATGCATTTTTTCTTTAAATAAGGTCAATCTGTGTGTAACACCCAGAGAAAGGCCCATGTTCAAATAAATGTAAAAGCAAGTTGCAGACCTCTCTGCGTAGCTTTTCCCATTGCACAGAAAGAAAAAGAAAATTACCAGCATAAATATATATATATTTATATATACATAGAATATATATGTATAATTCTGTGTTTTGTTTTGATCTCTATAGGTGGTAAAACTATGGCATGTTTTGATCTATTTAAGGGAATATTTTAGATGGACAGAATTCAAAGAAAAGAAAAAAGTTGAATGAGAGATGAGAGAGAAAAAAAGTTGGTTTCGTATATACTGAATAGTTAATAGTGATCCCTGTGAGAGATCTTTAGAGAGGTTAATGAATAGGTTAAGGAGAAGTGCAAGGGTCTTTCATTCTTTTAAGTGTATTAAGTAAATAAAAAACAAACAAAAAAGTGTGTGGTTCATTTTCCTTATTAATTAAAAGGAACGTTTATCTTGCAAGATTGTTGTGAGAGCTACGATGAGTATAAAGCACCAAGTAGATTTTATAGAACGGAACGCAGAATCAATAAATATTCACGACTGCCATGGCTGTCACTAGTGCTGCTCCCCCTACGTAGCCACTCCTCCACGGAGCACCGCCTGAGATTGACCTGGGGATTGTCAGACACATGTATCCTAGCAGGAGCTGATTTAAGAATTACTTAATAGAGGAAAATTGCAGTTGGTATTTAGGTCATGTGGCGAGCCAAAAGGCCCAGAAATATTATATGAGAGAGAGCTCGGGGACAGAGAGAGTTCAGAGCGCGGAATCTTCCCCGAGAGTGTTGTTATTTTAACTCCTGTGCAGGCTCTTTTTCATCCTTGTGGGCACATTTAGCGCTACTGATAGGCCACATATGGCTACTCCCATGACCTTTCCAAACAGCACACTAAACCCACAGGGTAGACAATAAAGACCTTGGCTGGGTGAGCAGTCCAGGCTTCACCCAGAAAATGATTCAGGAGCTCCTTGGTACCTGTGTCTAGTCTCCAACGGTGGAGGGTGGAGGAACAGGGGAACTTCCTGTTGTTCGCAGCCAGCAATTAAGCATTCTCCCAGGAGGCTTGTGTTTCCTTTGAGGTTCTCTCAGAGAGGGCTTGCGCCTTGGCACCCAGTGTGAGCCTCATCTCTGCTGCTCCCCAACACTCTCCAGGAGGTGACTTGCAGAGGTGTGGAAGAAGGAGGCTTGGGACCTTCCTCTATGAAATTCAGCTTTCCTTTGAGATAACAGTCAACACCAGAGTGATGTTCTCTCAAGGACCGGAGTCCGGGGGACTGCTGCTTTCTGATCCACAAACGCAACTCAATGCCTGGCGCTCTCCCTGTGCCAATGTTCTTAACTCTGGGAGGGACATTTATCCTCTCCCTTCCGAGTAGATCAAATATTTCATTTTCATTATCCTTTTATTGCTATTATACTATAACATGCACATTTAAAGTAAATTGCACATGCTAATTAAGAACATTTGTGCTTTTCAGATGGCTCTTAATTTCCCACCAATAGAAGGATAAGGAACAACTGACAAAGGGAAGGATAGAATTCTGCAATTTTTGTTGTCAGGTTTCCAAGAACAGCGGCTGATCATAGTCTAGCATTGAGTTTCATATTAAAAAGTTTAAATATGTGAGTCTTGAATTTAACATTTTACTGTTGGTTCATGGTAGGTGCGTGGTGAAGTTAGTTTCTTAATTTTCTTTGTTTTAGCATAGGGTAAATGGAATTGGGTTGTTTCAGTTTGCTTTCTTCTGCTTCAAACTACTTTTATTTTTACCTGTAAGCAATTCTTTTAAGCATATCAAGGACCCAACTGACACATTGTATTGAGCGATATTCTGACACTATAATCCTTTAGGGTGGGACAGAATGTAGGAGATGAGGAGAAAAAAAGGTGTGTGTATTTGAATCTCTCTATTTTTGTCTTGATTTTGGTTTCTTGTTGTCAGGTTTTTAAAAATTTCTTACCAATAAGCGGGCTATAACCCATTTATTGTGTTTTTAAAGATGAGGTAAGAGCCAAATGAATTATAACCAATATTTCCTTTTCAGAGAGGGCCTCCCACACCCCACACCATCCCATCTTGAGAAAGGGTGACTTGGAGAACAATTGCTCTGAACCTGAAGCTTTTCAAAGCATTGACACAAGATTGAAGGACTTGGGGGAAAAAGAAAATTGGACCCTGAGAATCTGTCCAGCTTTTGTTCAAACAATCAATGAGAAAGATACTGGCTTTTTATGTTCTCAGCAGTCTCTTTTGAACCAACAGAGGCTGTCAGACTTCAGATTTTTTACCTTGTTGATTTTTCCATCTATGAAAAATTGCAAGGAGGTTACAGTATAAATAAAAGAAAATTCTCAAAGACAAGTCAGGATACTGCAGCCAGTAATGCCATCAAGGCACTGATGCCAAAGCTCTCAATGAGCGGGTTCAACGTCTCAGAAAAAAGGAAAAATGAAAGGACTGTGATCTGACCTTCCTGAATAAACACACAAGGTGAAGATGTATTTGAACTATTTTTAGTAAAACAAATTTTACGTTGATAATAATACATACAATAGTTAATGCTGAATAGAAATATTACAGTTTTGCTGTCAATTGTTTTGCTTACAAAGCCGTGTTACGGCGGTTTGTAAAGTATCTATTTATAAAATGATGTACCTGGCATTGAGTTGCCCTTTCTTTTCTTTTCTCTTTTCTTTTTTCATTTCGGGCACTAAACAAGAAAAAACAAATCAGCTTAGGTTGCTTCACTAACCTAGGATATGATGAGGTTGGTAAACTCAGTTCAAGCTAAAATTTTTACCAACGATATTGCGCTTTTGAGGTCTATAGTCATTCTAGTGGAAAATTGGTTGCAGTAAGCTAAATATTTATAGGCTACTAGACTTTTAAGAACTACTAATTCTTATATTTGCCTTTCTGACTACTAACATATTCCACAATACCGTTTTACAATTCCTCTTTCTTTCTCCCATGTGATGTTGAGAACACTGGGCTAAAATTTCAATGGATGTATGAACACAATCCAAATAGCTTTATAGGCTAATAGCTTCCATAACAAAAGCTGTTCTGTCATCCACAAAATGGAAGGAATACAATTTTGAAGATAAAAATAAAATAACACATGAAAATATTTTAATCTAAAGCATAGAAATACAACATTTTTAAGGCAGTTAAAGGACTAGAGAAAATATATATATATATTTCATTTGAAAGGATAATCTATGTGCACGAGATTTTGCATATATATGTGTATGTGTGTGTATTGTATATACACACAGAGATAGATATATATAGATAGATAGATAAAATGTATCTCTGCATATAATTTATACTTAACTGTATATCCCCGTGTATATTTAAGAAAAATTATATGTGTTGATTATGTATATGTAGTTCTAACTCAACTGAGCTTACTTATATAGAGGAGCATATATTTATATATTTATTTTCTCTTGGAGGCATATTTCTCTGACACTTCACTGTGTGATGGTACTTACAGAAGTTGTGGGTTAAGCATATCAGTGATGGATTTTGTCAAGGTGTGCTATCAAGAGGTGTGTTAGAAATGGTACTGGGAATGGAGTCAGAATAAGTAAGTGTGAGCCATGGTTATGTTAAATACTTTGAGACCTTTAAAAACTTTAATCACTTTTCTGTAAAATGATAAATATGTTCACCAGTATACAGAACTATTGGAAAGTTTAAATGTGATTATACGAGGACGCTTTATAAGACCAAAAAGGGCCATAAAGCTGCTATCTTTATATCCTTATTTCTATGTCAAATTTAAGAATGGTGAGTCAGTATGAATGTGACTTATGTTAATACCTAGAGCAAACCAATATATTTGTGGGAAAGGGTGGGGTACAGATGGCAATACTTTAAGGAGTGAGGATTCATGTGCTTCTTCCTTTTGAGGGCGAGTCTTTACATAAATTATTTGCAATTCTTCTGCATGAAGGACTTGTAATTTCTCCCTGATTTCTTTATTTATTCAACAATATATATCAGTATGGATGCGAGGATATTTATTTTATTGTGGGTTATAACCCAATATAACTTATTTGTTTTCTTGCCCCAATTGTTGCAGTTTTGGCCTTTGTGAGCTCTTTCAGTTAACCCCTGTGTCCTTTTGGCATACACCCATTATTGTGTGGTTTCTTTCTTTCTTACTTAAAGATTGACACCTCAGCTAACATCTGTTGCCAGTCTTCTTTTTTTTCTTCTTCTTCTTCTCCCCAAAGCTCCCCAGTACATAGTTGTATATTCTAGTTGTAGGTCCTTCTGGTTGTGCTATGTGGGACGCTGCCTCAGCATGGCTTGATGAGACGTGCCATGTCAGCGCCCAGGATCCAAACTCGTGAAACTCTGGGCTGCTGAAGCGAGTGCGTGAACTTAACTGCACACCCACTGGGCTGGTCCCTGTGGTTTCTTTATTTTTTAGTACTTTCTTACTTTTTGGCAGTACAAGATGCTCCAGGCTCATCCTGTATATTTCCTGCCTGTCCTAGAATCTGTCATTTCTCCAAAAAGCTCTAGTTCCTTTTATTAAAGAATGGTATTAGAAACCAAGATCTGGGTGCTAGATGTACTTTTTGCAACTGAGGGGGGCTTCTAGGCCCTCTCATTTGACAGCAGAAAACTATATATGTATATTCTACTAACCTGCGTGTATCTACCTATCTATAAATGCTTCTCTGTATAACCATATGTGTCTGTATTAAGCCAAACATATATCTCCAACATTGCCACATGGATCATTCTAGCCACCCCCCCCCTTCCTTATCTGTAAATTCCAACTCCAACAATGAGAAATCCAACAACAAATCCACTGTCCACCGTCAATTTACTCAATTGTTCAGTTCCAGTATACATATATAGTAGTATCAAAATTGTTAACCCATTTTCTGTTAATTTCTTCTACCACTGGACAAAGATATTTGGATTTCTTATTATTTTTAATCTTTTACACTCTTATCTAGTTGGTTATTTCCTCTCTTCTCTCTTTGCTCTGATACTTTCTTTGACTTCCTATTAAAAGTCCTCAAAATACCTTTCCTATCCACTTATATACAATTCCACCAATTAATAAGTTTTAATCCTGTGAAATGTATATCAAGCTGCTTCAACTCGTTTGAATAGGTTCAGGTTAAAAGAAACTATTCATTTATTTTGCATTAGTCAAGAAGAAGTCATTAAGAAAATAAAATGTCAGATCATTCACTAATTTGGAACCACTGGATGCTCTTAAGATTTAAATAGATAAATTGTGATATTAAAGCAATATTATGATTCACATACATCTTGAAATATACTTCAGTTTTTTTATTTCTTTGATTATGTATTCTTTGGGTATAAACCGCTTCTGTTTGCCAAATATAGAAAAAATTAGGTGGTATGTCTGGCATTGAGAAGAATGATAACTTCCATTATTGGATGAGAGACTGTATAAAGTTATGAAATATGATGTTATTTGTGATGACTTTTTTCCCCTATGAAAATGAGGAACATAATATTGGAACACCTGAAGAAATATTTCAGTACATGGCTTTAGGGAAAACAGAAGCAATACAAAATATTTATTGCATAAGTAATCTTTGTGCAAGATTCTACGGAATGGTATTCTAGGTATAGTAAGGTGCTGTCTCATTAAAAAGAAGAGCTACAGCAACAGCAAAAGAATCGAAAAATTCTCTGGAAATATATGCTTATGTGACAAGAGTATAGTCAGTACACGTATTTATTCATTTATTGACTGCTGCAGGTGTTACATACAGAGTCATTTTCATATACGTGAATTCTCATGTTCCATTTTTTTTTTTTTTTTTTTTTGGTGAGGAAGATTGTCCCTGGGCTAACATCTGTGCCAATCTTCCTCTGTTTTGTAAATGGGATGCCACCACAGCATGGCTTGATGAGCAGTGCGTAAGCATAAGTCTGCACCCAGGATCTGAACCTGTGAACCCCAGGCTGCCAAAGCTAAGTGTGCAACTTAATCATTATGCCACTGGGCTGGGCCCCTTCATGTTCTTGTTTTTAAAGCACATATATATAAACTATTGCTTCTCAAAACACTCAACATTTAACAGCATCCCTGCAATGCACAAGACAGCCCTCTACAAAAGGGAATTATCCAGTTCTAAATGTCAATAATGCTAAGGTTGAAAAACTCTGACCTAAATATTAGGAATGCAATACTCATTTACACTGTAGAAGATGACGACCATATACAGATATACATTTAATTGGCGCAGTGACTTCTGGAACCAACTATGGAAAGTTAGGCCAAACTTGAGACGTTAAGGGCATTGTTCTTACTTACTCACTTCAGAACCAGACACAAGCTCAGGGATTCCCAGGCCACCTGTACCTGCTGGTTCCCTGCCCAGCTGGCTACAAATTCAAGGGTCCTCCTTTTCCTCTCAGGATTCAGTGATTCACTAGAACAACTCATAGCACTCAGGAAAATATTATACTTATGATTAAAGTTTTATTACAGCCAGAGGATGCAAATCAGAGCCAACCAAAAGAAGAGACATGTTGGGTGAGATCTGAGAGGGTGCCAGACGTGAGGCTTCCGTGTCCTCTCTCTGTGGAGTCGGGACACGTCTCCCTCCTGGCACATGTGTGGCAACATGCAGGGTATTGCCAAACAAGAAATCTCATCTGACCTTTGATGCCCAGAGTTCTTATTGAAGTTTCATTACACAGGCGTGATTGATTGAATCATTGTGTGACCCAACTTAGTCTCTCATCTCTCTCTTCTCCCTGGAGGTCAAGTTCATATCATGTGGCTCAAAATCCCAAAACTCCAATCACAGGTTGGTCTTTCTGGCATGGCCAGTCCCTAAACTGCATCATCTCTTTAGCATAAACTATCTAGGGGCCCACGATGAGTCACCTCATTAGCATCTGCTATCATGTTCCACCATGAGTAACAAAGACACTCCAACTACCAAGCATTTAGAGGCTGTCACCCAGGAGCCAGGGACAAAGGCCAGCAGAATTCTCTATTACACAAGAACTGTTTTTCTAGGTAAATGAATGTAAATTGGCGAAAATAATATCATTATAACCTGGATATTTATCAAATATTTTTTCCAACGCTAGATTTTACAAATAAAGACAGGAAGCAGTCAATTGAAAACATTTTAAAAGCGACATATAAAAATGCAAATAAATAGGAAAAAAATAACGTAATTTCAGTTAGAGAAGAGGATGAGTTGAAAGTATACCTAAAAAAATATATGAATTTGGATACTAATCTGCAATTTTCCACCTCTAGAAAGAGAAAAATGAAATAGTTTAAATGCAATTCAGAGAATTTAAATTTCTTAGAAGAATTTTTTCTGACAATAATAGGACTATATTATTGAAATAAAAATTTGAGATAAGTGATTTTGAAATCTACAGAAACATATTAGAGAGTATATAAATGCAATAAAAAGGGCATTTAAAAAACCTTGGGAAAGGAAGGTTTAGAACAAAGCAAGATGTTGGTCAATTCTCTTTAGCAAGCATCAAGATGTACAAGAAGACAGGTATTAACTGGTGAGGTGCAAAGATTTATGGAAAATTATAATTGGTAAAGTACACAAAGATAAAGGAAAAATAGCATACCTAACCAGATAGAGTTTATTTGTATCAACTTAGAACAGATGAGATATTTATAAAAATAATTTCAATAGAAAGTACAATAAGATGTATGGTTTCAGAGAGAGCATGCAAAAAATGTGTGAGAGCAGAAACAAGGAACAGAATAAATTGCAAACAAACAGAAACCTACATAACATACTTCTGATAAGGGCTTATTGAGAACTACCAGGATAAACAAAGCAGTGACTTCCTAAGAAAAAGGCTATTCAGGCAAGGAGATAGCGCCACAACATCTGGAAAGTGTCATATCTTAAAGTGCTAAATCCAGTTGACCAAGACTTGAGAAAGAAACAATAACTTTCTTTTGTAGCTATGGTTATAAAGTATGTGTGCGGAAGGCATTGTTGGAGGAAGACAAAGAAATATGTTCCAGGACCGTAGTACAGAAAAATATGTGGAGAAAAATAGATCTAACTTGTAAAGGAAGTAGAAAAGAAGTAAAATAATTGATGGAAAAATAATGAAAAATTGAATTCATTATTTTTAATTTTTAAAATTCTCGTTTAATTTGTTTCACAGAGGGAAAATAGTAAAGAATATGTTGCTAAATATTTTTTATAAAATATATATCATGCCTTTAAAAGTTCATTAAATGATGCTTCCAGCATGATCCGATTTGAATATTCAAAAGTAAATGTCTTCTTAAGGATCTTTTCTGCCTTCTGATCCGGGGACTTTAATCACCATGAGTTTTCTTCATCGCCATCAAATGTTTTACGGCCTATGAACAGAGAAGTGAGAGAGTTCTTTGGGAAAATACATTATTCTCCACAAATGAAGTGCTTGGTTGACATGATTCAACATTTCTTTGACATATTGCACACTCTTCATTTTTAGTTTGATTCCTTTTATGACAGAAAAGAAAAGCAATATCATAATTTGTTGATTTATGGTTTGTAGTATAATTACAATTGAACTTACTTTTACACTGAATTTCTTAAAGTATTATTAGAATATGATAGTTAATAGATTAAAAGGTGTAAGGCAAATGGATCAAAAAGTCTTAATTTGCATTTGCTAATTTATTAGCATCCTTTTTAATATCATTGTCCTTGCATTGGTTTAGATAAGCCAGACACAGGATGTAATCAACTGGGCACTGTGTGAGCTCTTGCACAAGACTTTGCTCAGATACCTGCTACACATACCATGTTCTGGGACTGAGAACATACTTCTCTCTAAATGTGGGAAAAAATCATCATCATTAAGGCTTTACAAAATTGCTCTCTGCTACCTTTTTAAAAAAATAAGCCATAATCTACACATTTGAATTAGTTGGCCTACTATAAGAAGATTGATTTGAACACTTGATAAAGAGAAAAATATTACTATGGAGAGATAGTGTAGCAATCTATTAATACACATTAAGAAGGTTTCAGAGATGGCTTTTTGATAAAAGGCAAGAAAGTTCTATCGGGAGTGTGGATAAAGTAACAACTGTGACGGATGGCCCCAGGGCTTCCCATGAGTAGTGTTAATAAGGGAATTGGGGAGCTGGGGAAGAGTAGTGTGAGCATCTAATATTACCATACTTACCATTCCCTGATTTGACTATTGACTAGTCCTGTCAGACTCTTTCTGGCTCTATCAGAACATTAGAGTTACAGGGAGTCATCCGGTCCGAGCCTCATTGACTCATCCGCTTCACAGATGAGTGCCTGCCAAAGGTAATTATTGAAGAAGCATTTGTTGAATCAACAAACAAATGAGGTAACAGAGACTGAGGGAGTCTAAGTAAATGGAGCAGGATTTTATGGCTGGTAACTAAGCGAACTGGAATCCATGTCTTCTGAATCTCATCCAGTGTTTTTTCAATTACATCATTCTTTCTTGATTTCATACTAAGTCTCCTAGTAAATAATTGTTGGTGGGCATACGTATTGAATTATTAGCCGAACATATAATTTTACAACTACTGTTTTTTGAAGTAGAGCAATTCACAGTTTCTGACATACACTTTCCTTTTTATCAAGTGAATAGTAATATCAATCCCAACTTTGTTAAACACACACGTATGCATGTACACACAAAGGACACATGCCAAGATATCAACAGAGGCCACCTTCAAATAATGGGATTTAGGAAGATTTTGTATGTTTATGACAATATTTCTCTAAAAATATTTATTAAAATTATTTTAAAGTCATTTATATTAATATATAATATTACTATTTACTTTAGTAATATAATTATTAAAATAAACATTAATATTACTATAAAATTATAATAATACATTATAATACTAATATTATTAATTAATATAATAGGATATAATGCAACTTAAATAATTACTAAAAATTTTAAAGACTATTTGAGTAGTAAATACAGAAGATATACATGATCATATTGGCAGCATTTATCATCAAAGTGTGGAACTGAAAAAGTTCACAGTCTTTCTCTCATCTGCATTTTAATTTTTTCTATAATGCACAGTCATTACTTCTAATTTTTAAGCCATATTACTTTTCAAATATGGAATACACACATATAATTAAAAGTTCTAAACGCCATTAAAAGATGTGTAGTAAAGAGTAAATATTCCTCCAGCCCGTCCCTCAATCTCCAGTTCCTGTCCCCAAGGAGAACTATCTTTACTGTTTTTATGTATGTAATATGGATGTGTGTGTGTCTATATTTATACCTTTAGCTAACTATAGCCATCTATATCTATATAAAATATTTGTCTATATAAATATATGGCATATATCCATATTTCTCTCTCCTTTTTTGTTTTTAGACAAAAGTGGTACCATATTTTACTCATTCTTAGGTATGTGTATATATATATGAATATATATTTTAAATATATGTATATTTTATATGTACATTTATCTAAATATATGTATATTACATGTGTATATACATTTTTTTTAGTTTAATATTTTACCCTGGAGATCTTTTCACATCAGTCCTTGTGTATATTCCTTATTCTTTTTAAAGGCTGTATAGCATTTTGTTGTATGGATGTATCATAATGTGTGTATTTAAGTACCTCCTGATAAAACTTTGTTTCCAATATTTTATTATAGTAACTAACATGTCAATGAATAGGCTTGCATATACTCATTTTGGCATAACATGCAACAGAAAATTGTAGATAACTACAATTTTTCTTTCTGTTTGTCTACATTTTTGCAATTTTCTTCAACAAATACAAACTAAATTTAAAATTTAAGTACCGTTATTTAAGAAGGGAAAACATTAATATTAGTCCTGTTACATGAAATGAACATGGTAGTGATTCAATGAAAAAAGTTATACTAAAAGCCTTATATGTAGGCTTATTAACAATATTTTTAAAGTCTTTCCCATACATCTTCACATTTAAATAGGAAACTAATCAAAGTACAGTCATAAAATGCTGCTGTTGTGATGTCAGTGCTAGTATAAAATTCCACAAATTAATAATGCTGGTATTCGTGTGTTCCCCTTTGTGTTAGCATATTTTATGTGTTCTACTTTAATGTCTTAATGAATTTATACTTCACTTTTCATTTAGGTGTAAAAAGACATTTTCAAACTGTATCTATCTGAATACATTATTTTAACCAAGGCCTAGCCATTGTAAAAAAATAAATCACCATATCTTGTAACTTTTATTGTATTCATAAAATACATCTTTTCTCCTTACTTTTTAGAATTATTATTTTTTTTAGAATGATTTGTTGAAGCTTTCTAGGAGAATAAGTCATATTGTCACTAAAGCTAAGGAAGATGTCTGAGTTTTTTCAAACTATGAAAAATCGTAACCTCCTCTTAGTACCTTTTCAATTCCAATATTATTCTATTCTGGTGGTTTTGCTGAAGTTCTGTTGAGCTTCCGGTTTGGAGTTCAGCCCAGCCCATCCTAACCCCACCCTTTTCAATCACTCCATATTCCTCTAGACTATTGTTCCTCCATAGTCAAAAATGGAGCCATCTGAATCTGGTTGTTGACATTAAGAATCAAGATTTATGCAGACCATGAGTACAATGGGTGTTTAATCACTGAAACTGACTATTCTGTTCTGTATGTGCTCAATAAAGAATTCTCCTTTCAAACCTTACTGTGTACCACATCTAAAAATAACAATATAAGCATATCAATTATCAATTAAGAAAATCTAAACCACATAGCTAATTAATACCATACTCAAGTTGGCAGGGGAGACTGTGCTGTGCTCTACTTCTGGAGCAGTTCACAGATGCCAATGCAGGTAATCATATATTAAAAAAGGTTTTTTTTCCATGAAAGAGATCATCAGACTAATTCACCCTACCACCTTTGAAGGTAAAGGTAAGCTGTTTCCACTGTTGAAGAAATAAGGACAATTACTTCAGAGATTTCCTCTCAAAGGGAATTTCACTAAACTTGGGCAAAATATACACCAAGTGCAAAGTTGTCTGTATCTAGAGTCTGTCACACTGTCTCTACTGAATAGAAAAAGAGTCTTGAGATGAAGGTCAGTTTAGCTGGTACTGTGATTCAAAAGCAAAATTACTCAAAGCAAAACAAACAAGACAAAACACTTGTGTTTCATATGGTTGGTGCATTGCCATTCAAATTTGATAATGGCTAGATTTATAAGCACTGCAATTTTATTTGACAGATAATTTTTGAAACTAGAATGCATGGAGAAAAAATTTGCTTGCTATTCTTCTTTAGCAGAAATAAGTTTGTTACCACTTTTAAACAGAATTTCCTTACTGCATGCCTTTGGGGGAAAGTGTGGGGCAGACATGAATAAAATGGAGAAAACAAAAACACATTCTTAAACTAACACAGGGAATGGGTCTTAAAGGCATATCGTCTTAATTCTACTAAAACACTACTTTGGGGTGTCAATAACATTTATGACGTACACATTTACATTCCTCTTTTGATAAAATATTGAACAAGTAGAATTATCCAAGTGACTAAAGTACATACATCACATCGTCATAACTTTACAGAGATAAAGTAGACCTAGAGACACAAATGGTTTTACTAATATTATACGTATTTATTTAAAGAAGTTCAGTCATCTAAAAGAAAAAGGATTGTTTTGATGATGAATAATCTGCAATACTTTATTGCATTTTAAAAAGTTCAATTTATATGCTGGGTACTACATTATACACTGTAAAATGCTGTAACAAAATAAAAATAATCTTTCTAAGCACCTAGTAGTGGTGCTTATTTATAATAAATTATGTGTAATTATGGAGTTGTCTGGAGTTACTAGCTTACACATTATTAATTAAATAATAGTTGTTTCACAAAGTAGATAACCAATTCAAAAATAATTAAAGAGGGCAATAGTAGTAAATACATAACAAGCAAATTTCTACCGATCAATAAAAAATTTTATTCAGCTTGCACAAGGACTAATATCGTCCTGGGGTATTCAGAGGAAGATATAATACAGATGATTAACACATCCCAAACTATGTGTCACATAGAGTAAATATCTATGTTTAGGAAGGGGAGCAATCCAGAGTGAAAACATACTTTGGAAAAGTTGAAAAATCGTTTTTAAACGTTTTCTTGGTAGGCAACATACAAAGCATGAATACAGAAATATGAGACTGTTCTTCCAGTTTATGTTGCAAAATAACTTGAAGACATCAAATGTAGCACATATGCACAAGCAAATAGCAATCATAAAACATTATGTTACCAATTAAGTAAAATATATCAAGAGAAGCATATTTGACATGTGCCCTATAAATTATATAAAAATGGATTGCTGAATTGAAATTTAAATATCAGCTATTAAGTGAAAAATTAAAGGGCTATAATTCTGCAAGTCAATAAAGTAAACTCTAATCATCAGGGAGTGACCGAGCAGTCTCCTTTTTATTGGTGTCCTTCTCTAGTAGGAGCAGTGCAGGCTAGGGACACGCTAACTGCAGTGATAAATCCAACATTTCAGTGACTTAGCACAACAGAGATCTATTTCTCACACACGTAACAGCAAATGAGGGTGTTCCGCATCAGCATCAGTTTCCATCTTATGAGTTGACCATCCCCTAGTTTCTCAGGGTCCCCTGTATTCAGAAAGGACCTGAGGGAAGATAGGGCGGGAAGCCACGCCGGCTTCTGAACTGCCCCGGCCGGAAACAACATAGGTCACTCTCTCCTGTGCCTTTGGTGAGGGTTTGGACATGCAGCCCTCAGCTGGGCAGCTGCTTCCCAGCAAGGGCTCTGTACTACGGAAGGGGAAGCACCGATTTTAGGGGACATTAGGTCACCTCTGTCACCAGTGACAAATAGCCAAGTTTATTTATTTTTTATTTATTTATTTATTTATTTAGTTTATTAATGTTATGATAGATTACAACCTTGTGAGATTTCAGTTGTACATTTTTTTTTTTAAAGATTTTATTTTTTCCTTTTTCTCCCCAAAGCCCCCCGGTATATAGTTGTATATTCTTCGTTGTGGATCCTTCTAGTTGTGGCATGTGGGACGCTGCCCCAGCGTGGTCCGATGAGCAGTGCCATGTCCGCGCCCAGGATTCGAACCAACGAAACACTGGGCCGCCTGCAGCAGAGCGCGCAAACTTAACCACTCGGCCACGGGGCCAGCCCCTCAGTTGTACATTTTTGTTAGTCATGTTGTGGGTACACCACTTCCCCCTTTGTGCCCTTCCCCCACCCCCCTTTTCCCTGGTAACCACCGATCAGATCTCCTTGTCAATATACTAACTTCCACCTATGAGTGGAGTCATATAGAGTTCGTCTTTCTCTGACTGGCTTATTTTGCTTAACATAATACCCTCGAGGTCCATCCACGTTGCTGTGAATGGGCCAATTTTGTCTTTTTTTATGGCTGAGTAGTATTCCATTGTGTATATATACCACATCTTCTTTATCCAATCATCAGTTTCTGGGCATGTAGGTTGGTTCCACGTCTTGGCTATTGTAAATAATGCTGCGATGAACATAGGGGTGCAAGGGACTCTTGGGATTTCTGATTTCAGGTTCTTAGGCTAGATACCCAGTAATGGGATGGCTGGGTCATAGGGTATTTCTATTTTTAACTTTTTGAGAACTCTCCATACTGTTTTCCATAGTGGCTGTACCAGTTTGCATTCCCACCAACAGTGTATGAGGGTTCCTTTTTCTCCACAACCTCTCCAACATTTGTCGCTCTTGGTTTTGGATGTTTTTGCCAGTCTAATGGGTGTAAGGTGATATCTTAGTGTAGTTTTGATTTGCATTTCCCTGATGATTAGCGATGATGAACATCTTTTCATGTGTCTATTGGCCATATTCATATCTTCTTTTGAGAAATGTCTGTTCATGTCCTCTGCCCATTTATTGATCGGGTTGTTTGTTTTTTTGTTGTTAAGCAGTGTGAGTTCTTTGTATATTATGGAGATTAACCCTTTGTCAGATAAGTGGCTTGTAAATATTTTTTCCCAATTAGTGAGCTGTTTTTTTGTTTCAATCCTGTTTTCCCTTGCTTTAAAGAAGCTCTTTAGTCTGATGAAGTCCCATTTGTTTATTCTTTCTGTTGTTTCCCTCAACTGAGGAGTTATAGTGTCCGAAAAGATTCTTTTGAAACTGATGTCAAAGAGTGTACTGCCTATATTCTCTTCCAGAAGACTTATTGTTTCAGGCCTAATCTTTAGGTCTTTGATCCATTTTTTTTTTTTAAAGATTTTATTTTTTCCTTTTTCTCCCCAAAGCCCCCCAGTACATAGTTGTATATTCTTCGTTGTGGGTCCTTCTAGTTGTAGCATGTGGGACGCTGCCTCAGCGTGGTTTGATGAGCAGTGCCATGTCCGTGCCCAGGATTCGAACCAACGAAACACTGGGCCGCCTGCAGCGGAGCGCGCAGACTTAACCACTTGGCCATGGGGCCAGCCCCTTTGATCCATTTTGAGTTTATTTTCGTGTGTGGTGAAAAAGAATGGTCAATTTTCAATCTTTTGAATGTGGCTGTCCAGTTTTCCCAGCACCATATGTTGAAGAGACTTTCTTTTCTCCATTGTAGGCCCTCTGCTCCTTTGTCGAAGATTAGCTGTCCATAGATGTGTGGTTTTCTCTCTTGGCTTTCAATTCTGTTCCATTGATCTGTGGACCTGTTTTTGTACCAGTACCATGCTGTTTTGATCAGTGTAGCTTTGTAGTATGTTTTGAAATCGGGGATTGTGATTCTGCCGGCTTTGTTTTTCTTGCTCAGGATTGCTTTAGCAATTCGCGGTCTTTTCTTGCCCCATAT